>NW_009706294.1:0-65541 GCF_000703405.1 Apaloderma vittatum | reverse complement strand
AAAGAGGTGGCTGATCTCATTAGGCTCTACACCAAATGCAAAGAGGATTCTTGTTAGTCTCAGCCAGACTAGGAATTACCGGACACATGGTCTCCTTGTAGCAGAACACCTGGCATCAATGGCAGCAAGGATGTTGCAATCATCTGCAATCATCTGGAGAACACAACAGGAAAAGCTTCTCCTGTTGCCTGAATAACCAGGGCTGGCCACAGGAACCAGGTTGCCCATGTCAGACTAATGAACCAGCCAGTGACATTCCTACTTACCCCTGTTCTTCCACCCCCTTTTCCATATACATATACTCCTGCATCATACACCCCAACACTGAAACGAGTGGGCTGTAAGACTTACCTGGTACAAACATCAGAATGGAATAAAAACATCATTCATTACTTGCATTTAGTCAGTTTTATGACCAATAGCTATTTGGGGGTAAAATCTGATGACTGGATATATATCACACAAACTCATACAATATAACCCCAGCACAAGAATATTAAAGAAATGAAACAACATGAGCTATTACATGGAAAACCGTGGACACAATGTTGTACTGAAGTACTTTAGACATAACCTTAGCTACCAGCATTTAAATACATGGTACAGTTGGAGGACAAATGCCCACTAAATGGCCCAATTAGTCATATGTAAATCACAACAATATGATCTCTCAGCCAGCACCCAGCAAGCAAAGGAACTGAACATGAAAATCCACTCTCTGCTGACTCCATTAGGACTTCTTAGAAAGAAAGAGGCTTTCAAGACAGAGATAGGCAAGGCATAGCTAAGAGGATAGTTCTTTCTTTTCCCTTGTACTGCACAGTTCAGAACAGCTTGTTGGTGCTATTCCAACAGAAAAACCTGATTCCTGCCATCACCCACATGCCGCCTTGTATATCTGTATGCCCCACTAAGGGTTTAAGTACACTCATTTTTTAACGTGAATCCTTTACAATTAAGACTATTTTAGTCAGATTCAGGACTCACTAAGGACATTCTAATGCTTCCAAGTAGCCTACTTTTCAAAAGTCATATAAGTTAACATGAAGCTATATAAGGTTTATTTCTTCCAGACACATCACTTGGCTACAGCTCACAAGTCCAGCCATAAACTCTCATGGAATTTTAGAAGAGAAATTAGCTAACAATTATTATACTGTTAACCAAGTCTAGTATCATTTTAAAAGATGAGCAAAGCAGAGTTGCTGCATCATTTTGTTCATTTTTTTTGTTAGCAAGATTTTCAGAGACAGTTACCAGAGAAAGATCCCTCCACCTAACAACTTCAAACATAAAGGCTTCAGGACAGTACACTAGAACCAGAGCAGAAAAAAAAAAAGTTACAAATCATTAAACTAAAAGAGCACTTAAAAAGATAAAATTACTTCTTTTCTCCAAAAACCTTTGCTATCAATTACCCTCTTTCACATTCTACAGAAATATCATCCCACTTCCAAAAAAAAAAGCAAAAAAAGGTATTGCCAGCACTGTTCATAGTATTCATCAGTCCAAGAAATGACTCAAATTCACACCAAGATCAAGGGAAATAACTCTTTTTACAGTGGAACTAAGGGCAGGTCTGAACTTAAATGGAGTCACTGGCAGGACAGGCAGAGAGAGCTGGTGAGGATCCCAGGTGAGGCTGGTCAGGGCAATTAAGGTGCATTAGTGCCCTCAGGGCCCTGACATCTAGTTGCTATGAAATGAAAGCAAGTAATTAAGAAAAACAAACACTCTTTTAATCTTTGGCAAAAAGTTAGAAAGATGATTATTTGGTATTTAAAGCCTTTTCAAAGATGGTCTCTATCTCAGTAAGAAATTGCATTTACGTACACACAAAAAAATAGTATGCAGGTTAAGTTAATATCAATCTTATACTTGACTATCTGTATACAAATACATCCTCTTCATATTCAGTGCTGGGAATCATGTTAGGAAAGAGGGCAGGAGGAAAAGGGCAGTTTACTGTTTGAAAATAAAAGTTAATCTCCCTTATATCTGTCATGCATGTAAAAACAAATGTAGATCTTCAGCAGAGAAAATATGGAATTGAACTGTATAAAAAAAAAGCTTTGCTACACAGATGGAAGCAACAGCAATTTGTAATGTTATGGTTTAACGTCTGACACCATCTTCTTCAAAGAAGTTTGCAATTAAGAAATTAGCCATGTACAGTGTTAAGTTGGTGGTTGTATTTCTATCAGTAGTTTTTCAAATTTCAAGAAAAACATAGTAGTGAAGTAGCAGAAATAGATGCCTTAACAGTTGCCTAAGAGGGTTTCATTTAACAAATTTAGGCCTGGAAAATGCATGAAGTTAACACATGCAATAAAAAAAGAGAGCTAAAGATGTACCAAGAGCCATAGCGATGAGATACAGAAATAAGCGGGGTTTGAAAATAGAAAATCCACTAGCACAACATGATATTATAAAGGCTGAAAGGCAAGGGCACAGCTAACAAACACCGTCAATCAGTATCATGCTGAAAAATGTAAGAAACAGTGGCTGAAATCTTGCTATGACAAGCCTGAACATACCAGGTGAAGATTTTTTTAATGACATGACCTATTGTAAAAACCAATTTTACTAAATTGCTCCCCCATCTGTAGATGAGTATCATCCAAATGTATGAAATGTGTTTGACACAACATTTGATACTGACTGTAAAACAACAAAAGGAAGTCCAAATTGTAACTTGAGGACCCATTTTTAAAAAAAGAGAGCAGCACAGATTTTGCAAAATCATTTCAGTCACACTACAGGAATCAATGCATCTGAATAATCTGTTAAAATTATTTTAGTTTAAATCTTTAATGATACATATAATGACACATATAAAACTTTCATACAAGCCTCATTTATCAGAAATATGTTCCAAAGATAGGTATGCTTTTACAAGACTTCAGTAGTTTTTTTACTACTATGTTCTTCTAAGTGTTTTATCAGATTTAAATAAAGTTATATTGTTCTTGTAAAATATAATTTTAGTTTTCTGAAGTATTGAGATGATGCTATTGAACTTTAGTACCTAATGATGATAGTATTTACATTGAAGATACTAAATATTTTCTTTGAAGTTTCTTAATTCAGAATTTTTAAACAGTTTGAAACCCATGTGATAATTTTCTTTAGAACAAATATTGAAATTCTGCTGGTTTTAGAGCATAATTTCCTTTCAAAATCTTTGTTTAAGCTACTGCAAAGGTTCCTTTGGTCATGTTGTCACAGATGTTTCCCACATGGAAAAAAGAATGAGACTTTTTAAGTCCTATTCACATCACTACATCAAATGTACTATGAATTTGTACCTGGTGTGAACAATTTGCAGTAAGAGGCCTGGAATCAAAGTAAACGGAAAGTTGTCAGAAGTGATATTCTCATGGTCAATTGAAAATAATTTCAGGACTTATGTCAGCAATCTATATTATCACCTAATCATGTTTTAATCATATATACTTCCGACATTTAATATTTCCAGCAGAAAAAAATGCACACACGCATGCACACACAACACTTTCAAATTAATTGGAGTTCTTCTGTGTTTCTCCTGCTGTCATTTCCTTTTACTATGTTAGCTGTCAGAGACTAGAGTTCCATACTGCCATTATCCTAAACTGAGTGCAGTATGTGCTCAGTTCAGAAAGATCAGCATAAATTTAAAATAAAAACAGATAGGTCTAATATAAAACAAGACCATTACCATTGTTTTCTTCCAAACTGAAATCTGCCCTAACTTCTATTTACAGTCAGGAAGCCTACCTCACTGCATAATAATAAAAACTATGTTATGATTTTCAACTTAAATTCTGAAAGATGGTTATCACAAAGGTAACTTTATTTCCCAAATCCTTAGATTATTTAAGTAACAAGTGAATCACAAGTAGATTTTTTTCATTATTGTAGTTAACTGCCATGTGCTTTATTGACCTAAAGAGGAAGTGTGTAGTTTTCACATGAATGACTCTTCAGGCTCTGTAATAAAAACTATGTTATGATTTTCAACTCAAATTCTGAAAGATGGTTATCACAAAGGTAACTTTATTTCCCAAATCCTTAGATTATTTAAGTAACAAGTGAATCACAAGTAGTTTTTTTCATTATTGTTGTTAACTGCCATGTGCTTTATTGAAGTGTGTAGTTTTCACATGAATGACTCTTCAGGCTCTGTGAGATATAGCCCTCATCCTCTTCAAAAGTTCTTCCTGCTTTCAGGTGACAGTAGCTACACTGTGAATTTTCATGTTTTCATTTTCAAAGCTATGAGCCTTGACACCAGGTGCAAACATTACCTGCTGGATTGGACCACAGTCCAGGCTTCAGAGCAGCATTTTGTGTGTGTGTGTGACTGTTTCAAGGAAGCCAGAACGAGGGCAGAGCTCACATTCGATGGCTCAGACGATGCTGTGTATGCTGCATGAGTGAGTGGGTGAGTAGGTTTCCCTGCAGCCCTCATGTGCCCCACTTAAGGAATGGAATTTAGCATCTCACATTATTTGATGTTCTTCTCCCTTCCCCTGCTCTGACATCCCTGTTTGCATCTAATTATTTTTTCCTAAGTTACTTCACTTGCTTGAACCTTTTTCCGTTTACAGCACTTGTTTTGCTTCAAAAATATAAATTTCAAGCAAGTGCAACAGACTCATATTGACAGGTCCAGTTTCCTTCTTTTCATCTGACATCAAAATCTCAGAGCTGTCCTTTGCCTCCAATAAAGATGCAGTATTGGCATGATTTGATTAGGCCTGTATACTGATTTATCATTAACCTATCACAAATTTATGATGTACTATATAAATAACTGATAGGAAAAATTAACTTAGTAGATGTGTATGAAACAGTTTCAGATGAATACTTCTAAGCAAGGATCTTTAATTTAACTCAAAACATAAACCAGGTCATGCAACCAAAATTTAGTAACTGCAAATGAAAGCCAAGTCAATGCCCCTAGCCACAACAAATTAAAGCATGGACTAACTAAAAAATTTGAGAGTTAAGAACACTTCATGTAAATAACTTTTGATCATTCCTATATTCTTGGTGACATGCTTAACAAGACCTAGGCATTCTTCCAAATGTTTTTTTCCCCATCATGCATTATTTTCCATTATGCATTCCTTATTTTGAACTGCTTTCATTTCAGTTATGTAAAACTTCCAGAAAACTACATGACTGAGTGGGACTAAACAATAAGCATCCAGATTCATCTGAATGATGGATGTGGCTCACAAGGAGAAGGTTCATTAAAGCAACCTTTTTTTGATTATAAAGATCCCATGGCTCTTGCTACATTTGCTAAGGGACCTGGCTGCTTCCTATGTGGAGATGTCCAGTCATAGGCAGGAGTTGCTCTCTTTTTTGCCAGACAGGGCTTGGGGACAGTGTGTTGTGGGTTAAAGATTGTACTTAGATGGAGATTTTTTTTTTTCCCTTGGGAGACGTCTATTCTCTCCCTTCATGATAGCAAAGCACAGGCAAAAATTAAAAATAAAATTAGGAGATGTTATTATCTTATTAGAGTACAGCTAAGTCCTAAGATGATATCAGTATTTAGTTGTGGCCTGTCTAAGTTTATCTGCCTAATGATTTGCTCTGTAGTCTAAGCAGTATTTGGGACTTCAGAAAATGTGAAAGAAGTAACAGTAAAAAAAAATCACTTTGTTCTGTAAGTGAGAAGAATTTGAGGTCATTTTGCAAAACTGCTGATTTTCAAGCTGTCAGGCTTTATTTTAAAGCTCTCCTTTAAAAGTACAACAAAGTTATGAATTTAAAAAGGATTTCTCCCTCAAGAGTTATTCAGAGTCTGGAGGACTTACTTGCCCTAGGTTTTCTTTCCACTGGAACTATAAATATTAGCATACTTCCTCACATGCACACCAGATGAAATGCTCTCCTTTTCTGCTTGCTATGGCAATTAGTCCATGCTGTTGGAGAATTCGGTAACTTTGGTGCTAACTGCCAGGACAGTTATGGACTGAACAGCTGGACAACTCAAAGTATTAGCTTTGGTCATCTTTGTTTAACTTAGCTCCTTCCTTTGCTTTCTGGATTGATAAACAGAACAAAAAAAAACGTTCAAAACACATATAAGAGAACATATTTTAGTTTTATCTAGATAAGCATACTGTCTGACCAACTAATGTTGAAGGCAAAACTAAGGATAAGTTTTAACTCTTCTTGAGTTTAAGCTATGCCTTTATTTTCTACATATATCACTTTTTTTTCCTATACGTAATCACTTTTTGTTTAGAGTGTATTGAGTTTTTTGACTGGCATCTATAATGTGTAAAATTTTTCTAAAGTAGCTGGTTTATCCATATTTACACACATGCTTATGCTTCACTTGCTAGCTTGTTTAGTTAGGGATGTATTTTCCTGCTTTTGTATATTATTACTCTGCAATATTAAATGGGTATTTTACATTTACTTTTGTCTTTGATAAGTGGTTTAGTCTTTTAATCAGTCTTCCATTAATTCAATTGCAAAGGCATACAAATTTACACTCTCACCCCCTCCTGCACCCAACATATATAGCATTGCTTCAGATTACAATTTTGTTTTATAATGCTATGACTATAATTAACTTAGAATAAAGAAGAAATATTTTCAAGTTACACAAGAGACACGTTTTTTCCTGGCAATTAAAAGTGCTTTTAAAAGAAAAGCAGCAAATCTCAAGAAGCAGGAACTGGCAGCCTTAGTAGGTAAAACAAACAGCAGTTTTGCCAATTACAAGAAACAGCTATTAGAAACTATGTATTTTTATTCTAATTTCAAAGTTATTTAAGAACTATCTGCCAACCATCATAGGGAAAGCTTGGGTATGCACAGGTATATGAACTGATGCCAACAATGATTGATAAGTACCTCTGGGCAAAATTTCCGGCCTCTTTCATTTCAGAAAGTGTTATTCTAATATAAAAATCCCCAAACAACAACAACAACAACAACAACAAAAAACCAGGAGGACCTGAAGGTGTGCATGAGTGATGAGATGGTTAAAACCATTCTTTCCTAAAAGCAGGAAATGATAAAAAAAGTGGTAGAGGGAAGAGTAAAGTGAATGAAAGAAAATATGTATTCTCTCTCTGTTCGTGATAACATAAGAATATGAAGAACACTTTAGGAAGAGAGGAGTGGAGTTTGTATTATCCACTAGTATAAATCGCCACTGAGTCCAAATCAGTTCCTGGAGGAGCAGGCAGATAGATTGTTTGGCCAGATCGATTGCCTTCCTCAGAAGACATCTTGGGAAACAACAATCAGATCAAGCCCTTCACGTGGCACTGGTGAATGTGGGCTGAAACAAAAGTTGAGCAGTTCAGAACCTATTTCAATTCATTAGTCTTGGCAAACATGGGCAAATTTATGGCATTTGAATATATTGAAGTTAACAATAGATTCCAGGCTGCTTCAGGACTGTGTGGCTTCTGAGTAGATAGAAGAATTCAGAGTGGTATTTTGCTCGATCGTGTGTCTGGATGAGGATTTTGTTCATGCACACAATTTCAAGAAGCATTATAGATGATGACTGAGAGTTTAACGGCCTGATCTGTCCCTGTTGTTTCTGTACATAAGCCTTTCTAAAGAAATTTAACATTAATTACTACTTTTTTTCAAAGCTATTATATAAAAACTTCAAATTTTTGGATTTAAAAATGAATCCATATCTAAGCTTGAAGACAGAATGTATATATCTGAGCTCGAAGAGTGCTAAATGTATATTTACTGATATATTATTTATTAGAATATAATGTTTATATTCCTTTGAGATCAGTGGTTTATATTGGTCATTAAAATCCTTAGAGGATCCAGGAAGAAAAAACTGAAAACTTTGTAAATTTTGAAAGGCTTAAAATTAACGTTTATACATCCTTACTATATTTCAGTTAAGATGAGTAAGATTAACAAAGAACTTCTTTGTTTTCCTAATTCTTTCAAGTATATTTTCTTAAAATATTTATTTTCTGCACATTTATATGAGAAATTATATGTGGTCTCAAGTTCAAGCCGTTGGAATGCTTTGAAAAGATAATAAAAAGAGCTGCTTGTAAGCAAACAATTCAGATGAAATGGAAATTATTTTTGTGATCTCTTTCTAGTTATAAGAAAAGAAATTTTTGAAATAAGGGAACTGGAAAATTTGCAGTGCAATGTTTACAGATAAAATCTTGAAAAAGCTTGCTGGCTATGTATTTAGATATTGCATATTTAAATACAGGTAAATTAATTGTTCTTAGAAGTGTGCACTTTAGAAAAAATCATGTGAAAATAATGTTTTTCAAAGTCAAATGCAAGAGAAATGAAACTTAGGGGAGACTGGGCATGAATAATTTTAAAATTTTAAGTTAAAGTATCAGTGAAATGGTTATCATGCTGCCCAAACCAGCCTTAATAACTTTAATTAATGCCTGTGGCCAGCCAGCCAGCCTAGGAAATAAAAATAACTGCTTTCTGTTGTTTGGCATCAAGCTGAAATGACTTCACCTTAGTTTTGAGATGGGAAGTTCTTCAAGAATCAAGTTATGGATCTTGAAACCACCCTCCACATCCTTTTTTGTCCGGTGTGCACGAGCAATGCTCATGGCATGTGGCAGATCTTTGCTCTACTGTTTGTTCCCTGACAGGATGGCCAAGAGAAGGGCAGTAACAGGCTCCTCCTTGTTCTCTGTGCCTTATTCAGAGCAGCTGTGCTAGCACAGAGGGCTCCTCTCCATTTGTTAGGTATTGTGCCTTGGCTGATGAAGGTTGGTTGCTGCTTGCAAGCTCTCACTGACTGATTTTCCAAACCCTTTTGTTTTTTTCCCCCCAAACAAAGAAGGATTCCACATCTCTTGACAATACAGGGATTTTCCATGCAGGAAAGGATATATCACTTCAAGAGTTTGATTTCTCAACTGCATTGCATTAGATGTGTTCGTATTGTGTTAACTCCCAGGCCAGTGAAACACAGAACAGTCACATTGTTGCTGTATGTGATTATTTTGAATTTTCAAAACAATGCTATCATTTACTTGAATTCAAGGTTTTTTTGCTAATCCTGAAGTACCCAAAGGCAAGCAGACTGTTCTATAGCTAGTAAGTACTATTCGCATGGCTAGGACTTGCTGCTTGGGTTAACAGTAGAAAAAGGAAAGGGGAAATACAACAAAAAATAATACGTAGGAAAATAAAAAGACTTACATGAGAATAGAGTGCAGAGAAGGTAAAATAAAATAGGAATATGATTTAAAAATTAAAGACATCTGAATAAGTGGAAGCAGCTGGAAGGTCTCGATTGTCAAAGAAGTAAATTTGGCATTAGAGAGCAAATGGAAGTTTACTCTCAGCACTTGGCCCCCTGTGTAGCCCACAGAGCAGCTGGAAGGTTTGCACTAGTAGCTCCAGTGGGTGCCAAAGCTTCCAAATGGTTCATGCATGCTACATGCCTAACGAAGAATTTTTGATACTGCAACAGTCAAAATGCATTAGCTTTGGTTTCCTGTGATGGAACTCAACTGCATGAAGTGCAATTGCTGAGACCTGAACCAGTATGAGACAACTGGAGATGGTGTGAGTTCCTACCAGAGGAGCCAAACTGATACTCCTGGGTAGAGAGCACAGAGTATGTTAATTGCAGATGATACTGTAGTAGTTCTGCCAGGTTCTGGAGAGACACTGATGAAAGAACAAATTCTGGAAATGCTACGTGTGCTGTCTCATTTAGTACCCTCTGTAAAAAAAATTCTGTCAAGAATAAATTGGGAAACTTGGCAGTAGAGGAACTGAGCAGCTGTCAAATTTAGTGAGTTTTGACTATCAGCAACTTATCTGGTTTCAGAAATGAGTTAAGAATTTTACTTGAAGACTTAAGGAGAAAATCCCAACCAGTCTGTTCAAAATTGCATTAAGTGAACTCTGAGCACAGCATTTAGCATTAGTATGGGAAAGTTACTAGACCTTTCCAGAAACTGTTGATACACTGCTGATTATATGATTCAGGAGTTCTGTTCAGTTTGAAGACCTGATGGGAAGAAAATCAAAAAAATCTCAGAAGTATACTACTTGCTTAGTGTGACTAAAATACTGCTTCTCAGATTAATGTTCAGTGTGTGGAACTGTTGCTACCTGGAACATCTTTTCAATGGGGGAACTTGTCAGGGTGTGGAAAAAATCAGAAATACACCTTTTTGATAAAAAATTAAAAAGCCTTATCTTAAAGTTTTAACAGTGAAATATGATTTAAAAATGCAGCCATCTTAGTCCTTTTGAAAAAAAAAATCAGTCATTTCCCTCCAACAATCAAGATTGAACTAATATTGATGCAAATATTAGAATCCAGGTGAAATATTTTTGCTATATTCTGAATATGATTTGTGCTGAGACTGGTTTTGCAGCTGGGTAAGCATTTAAGGGTGCTTTGATCTAAACGAGAGCCTGCAGTAGTCTCATTTGATGACATCCACATAAAACTGCTTGTAAATTTGAATTAGTTCTAGACTTGATTGAAACTTCTAATTTCCATTTCTCAGGCAACATTTTAGTGTGAAATTTATGCTTATGAAGCAGAACTTTTTTATAAATGCTATCCATCATGGAATTTGCAAATTGACTCAGGAAAATACTTGGCATCTTGTGGGAAGATGTTTTCACACCACCTTCATAACGTGCTTATTGAAGCTTTCTTGAAATGTGGAGACTGTAAAAAAAGAAAAAAATGAAACACATCACCTTAGCGGCAATCCTCTTGAACTTTTAATTTTCTTTCCAATAAAATAGTGACCATGCGTGAATACTTCAGTCAACAGACTGTTTGCTAGCACCTTTGATCTAAGTGACAGCCACAACCAAGGTCAGCTGCATGATTTTGATTTACCTTAGAGAGAACAGATTTTTTTTATATTTTTTTTTATTTTTTACAATCCTCCACTCAATATAATATAATAGTTTATAGGTCTCCCTCCTTCACTTGTTTTGACCAGTTCAGAAATTACATGTGAAAGTTTAGTACTAGAATCCCAATATTTCTGTCAGTCTCTAGCTGTTACAATTACTTCCTTTTCATCACCTGGATCATTGCTTCCATCACTGATACAAACAAACAGGAGCTTCTTGAAATAGGTCACAGCTCTGTTAGTGAAATCGACAAAACATTCTGTCCGGATGCAGAATTACTGGCAATGTTACTGTCCAAGATCATGGCTTTGTAAAGTGATCAAGTACCTGCAAATGGAAAACTGGGTTTTGCAAGGGAAACAGAAAGCAATAGCTCAGTCTCCGTAACTGGTCGTTAGTGAAATGTGGTTCTACTCTCCTAGAAATACAGGTGTGTGCAGGAGAAGAGAGTTGTTTCCAGTTTCAACTGGAAGTAAAGCATCACTTCTATGAATGGCAGTAGCAGCTGCAGAAGTCTGAATCCTTTCTTTGTTTCACAGTGTAATGTTTCCTCTCTTCATTTCCCTGTATGTTTTCATTCCCAGTTCTCTGCACAGCATAATGAAGTCACTAATTTTTCAAAGTTGTGCTGTAACTAAATTTATTTGCTACACGTGGTCAATCCATGCTTTGTGCAGATAGCTGAAAACACTTGTAAGAGTAATACACTATGCCAGCGTAAGAGTTGTAGAAGATAAACATAGCTAGTCTTTGGAGATGGGTTGTGGTGAGCGTTCTCCTGCACAGAACAAAACCACACCCAGGATATAAGGGGACACCACAACGTCTGCACTAGCAGTATGTTAACAGTAACTGAAGCAAACCATGGTCTGAAAGCAGTTTCTCTTAAGGAAACAGCACTGTTTTCATTTTGAAAGTTGCCTGACCACATCTCCTCATCATATATTGCTATTACTTCGATCATACCTTGATAAACTCCCACAGCTCTATATTCACACAATCCTGGATCACTTTATTAAATTGTCCTGACCCCTCATAAACTGAAGAGTATACCAATAACCAATTCTACTACGAAAGTTCTTCTGTTCCTTTGCTTTTACTTTACTGGGTTTATGTTTTCCACTGTCATCCTACAGTCCAAGTTTGGATTGTACTGAAGGGAAATGATGGAAGGCAAAGTACTGGAGGGAAAGCCAGAGGGAAACAAGCTTAATTATTAAAATAACCTTTGAGACTGTGTCCATTCTACTAAATTAAGCATGACCAGGCACATTTCTTAGCAATAAAACATGAATATTCTAGCAAGCTCTTTCTTCTCTGCCAAAGTTTGAGTAACAAAGAACCACACAGGCACTCGCTCACTCCTACCCCCTGCTTTCTGGGATGGGGAGGAAAAAACTTAACAGGAGGCTCGAGGGTCAAGATTAAGGACAGGGAGGGCTCACTCACTGATTATGGTCATGGGCAAGAACCAGAGTAGACATGGGGAGAAAACATCATTTTAACTTAAACACCAAAACCACCACTAGTTTACCAATCAGAGTAGGGTAGGATAGTGAGAAAATACAACCAGATCTTAAATACACCTTCCCCTTCCCTTGTGCCATCATTACTCTCCTGTCAGCAGGGCCTCAGCCTGCCAGCTCACCACAGGCCCCAGGGAGATCTCTGCTCCAGTGCCCTTCTTCCTACTCACCAACCCTGGCGACCCCATGGTCGCTCCTCTCACCTCCTCCTCCTTCTCCTTTCCAAAAGAAAGAAATCCCCAACACAAAGGAACTCACTGAACAGGTTTCCCCTCTTAAATGTTGATCCCAGAGGCACTGATCCGGCCTGGCCTTGGCCAGAGGCAGATCCCACTTTCAGCTGAGGGAAGCTCCAGAAGCTTTGCACAGGAGCCACACCCCACAGTCCCCCTCCACTGAAAAAACCCAACAGACACAAACCTTACAGATTCTGGCATAGCTTGTTCCAATTGAGCTAGTGGTTTTTCCCCGATAACTCCCCAGCCCAATTCATGTTTCAGGGAATGTTTCTGTTTATTAGCATAGATCATACTGTGCCACATTTGGACTGTTGGGCTGTCACTACTTTAGACGGCCTTCAACATCTGTGTCTGCCATGCCCCACTTGAGGCCTCACCAGACACAAGCATCATGCTATATATGTATTTTTATTAGGAAATAGCAAAGTTGACCCTCCCCTTTTTTTTAATCATGCAAGGCAGTGCATGTGAGTCAAGAAGACCACCTGAAGAAGTGCCCAGGGCTCTGAGCAAACGAGCTCCATACTGTTCATTTTGGTACCTGTAATAACAGCATTCATCCCATGGAAATGATAAAGGCGCGGGCACAGTTTGACCGCTCAGTGCAGGAGTTACGTGAAAAAACTAATGTTGCTGAATGCAAAGCTAACAAATTTCTGTTCAGTGTAGCTGTACAAGTATGGCTGCACTATGCTGACTTGCAATGGGCCCTTCTGATTTTGCTCTGTATGTTCAGATGAACAAGACTGACCAACCACAGGTGGAGAATCTAGCAGATGTTACGCAAATCTCCATCTCATGGATTTGCTTGGATATTATTGTTTAGTTAGAGTCATGGGTAGCAGTGACTGCAGTCCTCTTCACCAGGATGAGCTTCCTGAAGGCTGTCATGGCTGGTAGTCAGTACCAGCTAGCTGGCTACTACCTGGTACTGGTCTCCTTACCACTGAACCTCTTCTTCAGAGTCATTTCAAAGCATGGTCATTGCTGTGTGGTATCTGATGATGTGGCCCACAAAGATGTGTGGCACTGCTGGTGGAGTTGACAGACCTTTGAACTAGAGCTTCCCCATCACTTTCTTCTGAAGGAAATTCAGCTTGTGTCCACTGAAGCCAGGGATGCAGGTAACCCCAAGGCAGGAGGTAAATTTTTAAAGACAGATATTTATGTGAGAAAACTAGCTTAGGTTTCATCCAAATTGCAACTGAAATTTTAGTTTCGCTCTAGGAAAAGTGAAGTCCCACCTCAAGAACAGAAGCAGCAAAAGGCCTATACTTGCCAGTATTCCTGTAAAGTTTAAAGTATCTGCTAGAGTGTGCATTCATATGACCAATGATATGCACCTATACTAACAAATCAACAGAATAAGAAACAGGAGAAATGAACAACATTATAGATAAAAAGAGAGGCACTCGGTGAAACGGCTGACCAATGCAGAAAATAGTGGGGCAACCATACAGTAAATATGAAATACTATTAACAAAGGTGAGGGCAATGGAGAAAGATTAAACAGCTGTGGGATGATAATTCGGAAGAAGATAAGGTTGGATGTGACGGAGGTTGTTGGAGGATATCTTCTGAGCAACCTGCACCTGACAAAGACAACAAAACAAGATTAAAAATTGTTTCTCTGGCTACATGCATGTGCCTTCTATAGTCAAAGGAGAGAAGCGTGTTTCCTTTAATGCTGCTGGAAGAATGCCCAGACTGAAAACAATGGACTTCCTAATAGTACCCTTCATATCAAAATGGTGTGAGCATCAGTTGCCTTTCTCAGACAAATAGAGGAATGAGGAACAGAGATTAATATCAACATTTTTTGCATGTATGTTGATTTAACCCTGTTATGTGGTCAAAAGCATGCATAGATTCTTTTTTCTTAAAGAAGATGTACAGCCACTTACTTCAGTCTGTTCAGGGTTGCCTAAAGGCGTGGAGGGTAAAGCAAAGCAGTGGGGTAGCGGGATCCCTTGCTTTTTCAAGAATAAAGAGGTCCTCTACTCATTACATGATGATACCGCCTAGCGAAGTAAATGACCCTAATTTTAGCTTTCCACTCTGAAAACATCTGTGCATTCTGAGTCAGACAACAGAACCATGAGCTTCCTGGTTCCTGTCACAACCCTGATTAAAAAAGACTCAAATGTCATTGAGTAAGGATGCTATCTATTGTGGAGGTGGTATTTAAATTTTGAGCTTCATAGTACTTTCTTCTACTGAAATTACATGCTAGACCATCACTTATGCTTTACTATGTGTTTGCTTAAAACATCTACAGTACATAAAATGACATTGAGTTTTGCATAATGTAACATACAATGCATAAGATTACACTCAGAGATAGACAAGAAGATAAATCTTTTCCAGACGGAAAAAAAAAAAGCCCAAAGAATCTGAGAATAAGAGGTAAGATGTTTCTTTTGCAGCATAAACAATGCATACCCTTCCAATTACAGCTACTGTTCTCTTACACAAAGATGCCACTGTCCTTATTCTGAGTTTGCCTGTTGGCTGTATTAGCTTTCGATGTGGCTACAAGGCTGTTGTCACATTTGATTTAGTAGAATAGATGACAATATTGTGTTCTGCATGCACTATGACTTTGCAGTTTTATAGGGTTTTTTCCATGATAAAACTGATATGGCAGAAGTATATACAGTTTACAGTTCCAGAGGAAATAGCTGCTTTTTACTCAAGCTGAAAATAAAAACCAAAGCTGCTTTTAGGTTAGCTGGGAAAATTCCCCCAAGTACTTTACATCTATTAATACAATGTTGAAAAAGAGATGTTTGGAGATTCATGGTAATTATTTCCAGCATTCAATAGAAATTAATTTTCTTGCTGCTATGGCTCTTTATGGACTAAATTAAGCCTGAACCTATGTGCCACGTTTATAGCAAATGCTTCACTTTAGGATATTTTTCACTGGACAAGCAATTAAAGCTGTGATTTTTATCTGTCTTTGGGTCAAACTGATTGTGGTTAATCTGCTTGATAATATTTACCACTTCATTTTACTGAATGTTTCTTTATAAAGAGCAAGTAAAGTGACTCTTCTCCCTTTCTTGTAGCTATGGGAATGGGAAATGTTCCTGTCTCCCATCAAAGTGGAGGATGTGTTTAGTTCAAACTTACAACCAAGATCAGTAGCTTTCTACAAAGGGACCCTCTTTCTTTAAAACTTTAAACAGCCTGCTTTGGATGCCCTATTTCAAATGTCCAGAGCATCATTTTTTAAAACTGCTGTTTTGTCTTTATTCTTCATTCAGTTTGCATCGTTTTTCTCTCTTTAATCTCTGTCCTTTTACATGCTACTCTTAGAGCCATACTTAGCAAATATCTGGAACTACTATTAATTTCAGTGGGACTTCCTCACACCAAGGCTTCACCATGATCAAAGCTGTCTGTGTAATCTATAATATTGGGTTTTCTGTTTTATAATGTGTGCTGGAATTGAAGAGTACAAAATACGCAGTTTCTGCTGTAGTGTATAAGACACTGTGAAACAAATACATTTTCTATTACCAAAGGAGCACAATCAGTTTTACACTTTTGCCTATTTTGGATTATATTGATTATTTCAGAATCCCTACCCCTTGCAGAACAAGCAAAGGAACAGGATAAAAGAGAAATGCTGTAAAATTAATGAGAAACCTCAATTCCCAAAGTTTTTTCATATTGCTCTAAGTGCAGTATTTCCACACCAAAGTATTCAAAATAGCTTTTATTTGTGTGTACTTTATACACTTTATGTGTACTTTGTTGTAATACATATGTGTACTTTGTTGTAATACATATAATCATAGAATAATTTAGGTTAAAAAAAGACCTTTAAGATCGAGTCCAACCATTAACTTATGTCAAAGGTTAGGGCTGGACCGGCTACTAGACACTGACAGATGCTCTCTAACTCCTCTCATTCCTCAAACAAGAAGGGAATAAGGCAGAGAGACTGACAAATTCAGAAAGAAAACAAAAAAAAAATTAATAAACAATACTATTAAGGAAGTAATGAAAATAATTAAGTATGCACAAATATATAAAAAACCCACATCAAACTCAATGCTCACACACACATACCACCTCAGACAGCAATCCCCATTGATGCTGCAGAGCAGTCAGCTCTGGGGAAGCCCCAGGCTCAGTGGCAGAGGGGAACGTGATACAGAGGCTGGATTTGGGAACTCAGGATTGGGAACAAAGGCAGAAGATCAGACAGTTTTCCTTAGATGTCGGCCATTGAAGAAAGCTTAATCCCCATGATCCCTCAGCTTTATGCTGAATATGATGTCTATGGAATGATTTTTTTGGTCACCTGTCCCATCTGTTCCTCCCTGGAGGTGCGACCTTTGACTTCCCTATGACCCCTGTGACTTCCCTATGACCCCTGTAACTTCCCAGCATCCCCAAGTTGTTACACAAAATCCAAAACTTTGGTCGCTATAGGAAAAAGTATAAGCAAGAGCCTTTCTGCACACCACTCCTTGGTAGTAACTATAAATATCAGGTGTTATCACTTTTAGTAGCAGACACTGTCTGAAAAAAACGTCCTGTTAACTTCAGATAGTGCACTCGCTTAGAAGAGACTGAGTCAAAAAGTAAAATCACTGAAGAGAATTAGTTCTGTTTAGCCCAAATCGGGAGAACCTAGCACTGCGAAGTCCACCACTAAACCATGGCACTAGGCACAAAAGCTACACCTCTTTTGGGGATGGTACGAGGATGGTGACACCATCACTGCCATGGGCAGCCTGTTCCAATGCTTAACAATCCTTTCAGTGAAGAAATTTTTCCTAATATCCAATCTAAATCTGCCCTGGGGCCACTTGAGCCCATTTCCTCTTGTCCTACCACTTGTTACTTAAGAGAAGAGACTTACTCCCGCCTCACTACAACATCCTTTCAGGTTGTTGCAGAGAGCAGTAAGTTCTTCCCTCAGCCTCCTCTTCTCCAGGCTAAACAACCCAAGTTCTCTCAGCCGTTCCTCATAAGACTTGTTCTCCAGACCCTTCACCAGCTTTGTTGCCCCCTTTTCTGGGTCTGTTCCAGCACCTCAATGTCTTTCTTATACTGTGGTGCCCAGAAATGAACACAGGACTCAAGTTGTGGCCTCACCAGTGCCAATTACAGGTGAGCAATTGATGACACAGAAGTCACGGACACTGCTGACGATCAATGTGGTCAAGCAAATGCCACTTTATTAATGCACAAACGCAGTTAATATACAGTTTCCAACATTCTTGTTTTCTAAATGCTCTATATTGATTGGCTATTAACAACAAGCACACGCAGTCCATGCTCCTGTTCACACGCTGTTTTCCTTTTGCTGATTCGCTCTTCACTGCTGATCACGCTCCTGTTTCTTCCCACCTGCAGCCTGGGTTTGTTTCTGTTTTCAGTCACATACGCTAGCCACAGCTCCTTCTTTTTGTTTGCTTCAGTATATTTCCCACCACAAGTGACCTTCACAATGTCCTTCACAAACTCTTGTCAAGTGAGGCCTAAAACTTGTCTAAAAACAGGCCGCCTGGCTTGTTCAAAACATGTCTGCTGTCCTCTAATATCCCACAGGCAATCACCTTCTCTGCTGCTGCTGCTGGCCACACTGTTTCTGATACAGGCCAGGATGCCATTGGCCTTCTTGGCCACCTGGGCACACTGCTGGCTCATGTTCGGCTGGCTGTTGGCCAGCAGCTCCGGGTCCTTTTATGCCAGGCAGCTTTCCAGCCACTCCTCTCTAAGCCTGTAGCATTGCCTGGAGTTGTTGGGACACATGAGCAGGACCCAGCACTTGGCCTGTTGAGCCTCATGCAACTGGCCTCAGCCCATCCATCCAGCCCACGCAGTTCCCTCTGAAGAGCCTTTTCTACCCTTAGGCAGTTCAATACTCCTGCCCAGCTTGGTGTCATCTGTAAACTTACTGAGGGTGCACTTGATCCCAGATCATTGATAGAGTTATTAAACAGGTAAAAAAATAAACATATATTAAAAAGATGTTAAACATGTATGGAAAGGCTCATTGGACAAATTATGCAAAATGGTTGTTAAATAAAACAAGTTGCACTTCTTCCACGTTAACGGCAAAATGTATTTTAAAAGGCTTTTCTACATTATTCTGACAGAGGAAGGTTTGGGTGGATAACCACATTTTGTGTTGCATCTGATAGTATGAATTTGAAGAAAAAATGTTCAAGCCAGAAAACTAATGTGACAGACCTAACCTCAAAATTATTTTATCTCTATGTTGTCTGAAAAGGGGTTAGATTATGGTGATACTTATCTCTCTTTCTTAAGCTTATTTATAGTGGCACTTAGTGCTACCATTTAGTCACATTTCTAGAGCAGGGGAAGTCATCTTAGTTTTTATGTGGCAGAGCAGTCACAGAGTGGTTGCTGAGAACCATTATAAAATAGAAATATCTCAGAAGCTAAATTCCTTGATTTATGTGCTGACATAGACAATGTGGTTATCGTCCACATTTTTGCTAATTTTATTGCTTTTCTGTTATTAAGATAAATCACAAGTAGGATTGCAGGTATCCTGATACAACAGAAAGACAGTTTATCTGTTAAACGAGTGAAATACGCTTAGGAAAAAGGAGAAGTGTTTTTTTTCCAGTGCAGATACACTTTCACTGCTTCCTGGGCTGCTTTTTATCTGTATTAACACATCCCCGCCAAGGCAGAATACCTGATCAACAATTTTAAAATACAACAGTACTGTTTACATTCTCATCTGTCCTAACTCTAGCACTCCTTTGATCGCTGCCCACCTGAACTCTCTCTAGGTCCTCCTGTTGCCTTGCTCTCAGTGCTGCAGCTGAAGTTTGAAGAGCTTATGTGATCGCACGCTTTTTAAAGTGTGCCTTCGATAACTAGCTGAATTCCCCATTAGTAGCTGATGATTTTATTGCCACTGGGATCTCATGGACCACCATTTTGTTTTGCAGGTGGGACTGTTTCAAAGACAATGTACCTTTGTGCAAGAGGAGTACACTTTAAGAAACAGGAAGTTGCAATCCATGACTCATACTTACCTGATATTCTTCTCTCATACACGTGCACCTCTGCCCAGCATTTATGCTGAGCTGTGACACAGAGCCTGACTATGCATCCTGACACTCCACAAATAACTATATGGGTGAGGCCTTCCTGAGGACTTGGCTCCCATGAGCTTTCCTCCTCTTCTATGCAGTACTTTGTCTCATCCATAAATGAGTTTCTCCTGCTCTTGATTCTTCACAAATAATTTGATTTCTTGTGCTCTGCTTTGACTGGTTAAGATCAAGCAGGAAACGCAAACTGGTGCACATGGAAAATACAGGTTTTACATGCAATTTGTTTTACTTATATGGCAAGGAAATGGGTTACAGGTGTATTCAGAGACAGGTGGCAGACACCACTCTTCCAAAGAGCTCTTAAGGTAACCTTTAGAAAGTCTTCTATGGGCATCAGCTCTGGTATCTAGGACAAAACAAGAGCAGGAAAAGTATCCTCATCTGAACTGGGTCGGGTTCTGAACAACTCCTCCCAAGGATGAATGGATTTTTGTTCTCATCTCTTACATAATAACGATCTTACCTGAGAGCTAATAAGAAGTGTAACAAGCAAAAAAGTAAGCCTTTTCTTGGTTTCTCTGGCCTTTAGAACTAGCTAGCTTCATTATTTAATCAGAAGTCAGTATAGTATCCTCCAACAGAATGAGTCTTTTAGCGACAGCTTTTAAGATCTGCGTTTGAGAGCTGGCCAGACACAAGACAGTAACAATATGTGTCTACCTGGCCAACTATGTCTGCATGATTAATGAATATTGTTTGCTGCATCTGTAGGCTTCGGGGTTTTTAAGGAACAAAGCACTTTGAATGGGTTGTCTCATTAGGGACCAAATGATCTTAGTTCTGCACTCCTTTGCATGGGAAGTCCTGCTTGAGAGGTCTGACTGCCATGCAGAAAATGCACTATTTACCTCCTGTTTAAAGACCATAAATCACTATTTAGATTACCTTTTGCAAATAGTGAAACTAGTTAAACTGCTCATCTAAGCATCTGTGTGCAGTTCTCAGCAATCAGCTTCTTTTGTACTGTGTAAATTTGTCAGGAAGAAATTTATACTCCGGAGGGCAAGGAGGCACACAGTAGCTGTACACCCAGCTGCATGCTCAGTGTGGGATTCTCCCAGTATACGTACTTCTTCCATGAATAGGACAGGTGTTAAGATGAAAAAGCTCATTTCAAATAAGATTATAGTTACCCAAGAAATTAAATAAATTTCATTTTATGAGAATGACAAAAACCACGCTCCTAAAATTCTGCGTGATGATTCACAACAGACAAATTGACAGCTGTGTCACAGGAATGTTGTGTATGGTGGCCACTAAAACAGAACCAGACCTCTCATTGACTTACAACAAAAACTATGTTTGCTTGGCAGGATGGGTACAGTGAGTGTGCAATAATTCCTTTTTTGCAAAACCACACATGTGTATATAGCACATTCAGATGAAAGTTTTAGTCTGTAGGGGTCCTGGTGTACTCAGGGCCCTTGTATCTTGTAAAGTATTCACTTGTCTTTAATCATGTTCATTAAGGGGTGTGGGGAAATGATGAACATGCTTCTGTAATTGCGTGCATTGCACTTTTGAAAAGTGTGATTGTAAAACTAATAAAATACTAGTTTAATAAAGAAGTTATAACAGCATAAATAAACAACCTTCCCATGCCCCTCAAACTAATGTATTTTTTAATTGAGTTGAATAATTCATAAACAAACATGCCTAGAAAATTAGGATCTTTGTTGTGAATGTTTGGGGTTTTTTCCAGTTTAACCAAGCTCCCTGTTTCCGAATTCCTTTACTGAATGCAGTCTGCTACAAATACTATCAGCTGGGAGAGATCATGCATTCACTATGCATAGCTTTCAAGTTAAACCAACACTGAAGATTTCACAAAGACCTCTGTTCACTAGAACTCCCAACTTCTGGAAGGTCTCACCTCCTCCAGCTGTGCCACAGGTAATGTAAAACAGCAAGGAAATACACTGTTCTGGACTGCAGAGACAGCACGATCCTCTAGGACCACGCTGTTGCACAGGCTGGCTGTAACAGCTGTGAGCACAAATTTCTCCAAGTGGAGCACTCTGACATCCAGAGCTCTCTGTCAACAGGTGATGCTCTCCCAGTGTCAGTAGCTCAGTATGCTCCAGGCACCTGAGCCTGTCACGAGGACCACGATAATTATGTTGTGCAGCCTTGTTTTGTGCAGCTACACTGAGTTCTGCCAATCATTAGCCAACCACTTTGAGGTGCAGAAACCTGTTGCTGGCAAGCTGGTAATTGAGGCCTCTGAGGCTGTCAGTCAGTTCTCCCCCTTCCACACATCTGCCCTTCGGAACACCGAGTCACACAAACCTCCATCCCACCACCAGCCATCTAGAGCCATTTGCAGGTTTTGCATTCCTGTCATCTGACTTTTCACTGCATTTAATAAAAGTGCTCCTGCCCTGTTGTCGCACAAGACTTCATGGACCATTGAGGGAGATTTACTGACTCCATTGCTAGCTTTATTGGCCAGTCTCATGACACCTATGTTGTCTGGAAACCTGACAATATAACAACCTCATCTTCCCATAGGAATCATCACTCTTAACAGGTCTGAGTCCCATATGAGTCCTGAAAAATACTGCCTACCTCATGCTGAGGGATAAGCCCTGGACACCTGAGGTCACGTCGTTGGTTCAGCCACACGCTATCTGCTTAAGGATGGATGGAGGGGAAATGCGTATGTGGACATCTCACTGCACAGTCAGGCACTGTGAACAGCATTGCTTGCTATTATGTCCAATGATATCAAGGTAATTTCATTCTGTCCATTCACCCTATGAGGAAGTGAACTTTCTACCCAGACTGAGCTTGTTAAGTACTTAAGCAGCAATTTGTCCTCCCTACATTATCTTCTGCTAGCAGCCACAGCACCCAGGATGCCATAAGCTCCTGATCCATTTCCCTCTTAGAGAAATGTAGGTTGTACTGGAAAACTCTGCCATTTGTCAAATGTCCCTTATAGTGGTTTAATAACATTCCTGGGATCCTTCCTCTCAGTATCACTGGGGCTACAGCTACACATTTTATTAGCAACCACTTTGCATTTTCTTCCCATTCATCTAAGAGAGTACTCAGCCTCTTTTGCTGAACTATTGCTACACAGTTTACATGTTCATTTATAACCTGCTATTCCCATTTTGAGCCAACTGTTTGAAATGAGCGTGTGCTACTTAGACTCTCACCACCACGAGTTAACAGCACCAGGATAATGATTAGCTCTTCTTAGTTGTTCTTGCTCAACACTGGTTAAAGCTGGGCTGACAACATCCTGCTTGCATCAACGTCTCCGTGTTTAGAGGTAGGAGCTTCAAACAAAGCAGCAGCATCCTCCCCCTTTATCATCAGTCTGCTACATGATGTCCAGCCCCTCATTCACAACTGATGACTTGCTTGGGTTTAGGATCACTTTACAACTCTTCTAGAATGCTTTGAGCTCTTCTCTTTGGTAATAGGAAGCCAGGAGAACTAGCTGGTGTAGAATTAGGTCTACAGCCCCATCTCAACTCGGGTTTTAATCTGCTGCACTATACACTTTCTTCTAGTAGAAGCACAGAGACCCATGATAACAGTGACAGTGCAAGGCTGACAAAGACAGATTTCCATCTTTCTATACAGTAATTCTTCCCCCCTTGCTGCCACGATTTACCACTCTGCCATTGTCTGCTAACTTCCCCAAAAGACACAGATGTCAGCTTCAACTACAGCCTAAGTGGATGCCTCCCTTTTAAACTTACGAATGGAGAGTATCTGCAAGTTTAAATTGTTTCAGCATCTAGGGCACTTGTAATTTGTACTGCATCATGCTGGTTCCCTTCATCCCCTGCATTTGTGAATAACAGATGACACTTTTAGCCTAGTGCAGATCCATCTGAGGATCCTGGCTGCTGCTATGCAGGATAATACAATCTAAGGTACCAGTTAAGCAGTAATCAACTATTTCTCCTGTCTTGGAGAGTACAGAGCCTCAATAAAACTTGTATGGTGCAGAAATTAGTATCAACTATGTAGACTGTTCTCAAATATTAACAACTCCTTACATTCTACATAGAAAGTAATGCAGAAGACTACTCTTACTGCTTCTGCACAGAGCCTATGTAACATATTTATGATTCTATCCTCACTAAGTTCGCTAAATAAATGTGACATTGCCAAAACTGTATACAAAAGTAGAACAACTTCACACCTTTGCACAGGCTAATACATAGACACCTCATTCGTTTGCAGCATAAACTTTTGAACTTTCATTTTGCTGGATGTAAAGTATCTTTCACTGATACATAGGACTTTTATGCATCTTGTTAGCTTGTTGAAAGGAAATTTTGTTGCTACACAATTTTTATATGAAGCTAGAGAAGTAACCCGAAGCAAAGATGGTTTTATTGTCTTGCCAAAAACACTTTTCTTGATAAGGCTTGTCATATATTAGCCATGTGTATGTAGAAGCTAAAGTGAATTATGTCAATAGCATAGCATCAACACCACAAACAACAATAGCCTCCTCCAGAGTAGAAACAGGAAAGAATTATCTGTCAATCTCCTTCCTGCACAATAAAAAAGAACAAAACACCTAGCCAAGTCAGTGGATTTTTTTCATACAAATCAGGCACGTTTATCACCAATGCAAAATACAAAACCACAGATTATTATACTTTGCTCTACCTGTATACAATATGTGATCATTAGCATTAGACTTTGTAATAAATTGCCCAGAGATGTTGTGGTTGCCCCCTCCCTGGAGGTGTTCAAGGCCAAGTTGGACGGAGCCTTGAGTAGCCTGATCTAGTTCAAAGGTCCATGACAGAGAGGGTGGATTAGATGATCTCTAAGGTCCCTTCCAGCCTAGGCCATTCTATTGTCCTTGTCTCTGTCCTTCACCGTCTTGATCACATAAAACACCATCCTTCTTGAACAGTCCTGTAGAGTACTGACAACTGAATTCAGCCCCAAGACGGAATTGAGCTGTGCTGCTGAGGTTCCCCCTCAGTGGGCTTGCAGACTGTGAGATGAGCTGCTCTGTGCCCTAGCTTACAGCAAAGGTGTTACCTGCTCTTCACACATGCATGTTCCAGGCAGCCTGTTGTGCTCCTCGTCCGATAGCAGGGAGAGATATGTGTAGTTAGTCTTTCCAAGCCATTTGGGAGCTGCTGATTGTTGCTGATGAGCACACACTTATCTCAGGATGACTGTCGTGTGTGTAGTGTTATGTGATTTTCAGAGGCAGCTGCTCAGCCATACACTAGGCTAACAAATGTATATCAAACCTCTGAAATCCAAACCTTTCTTAATTAGTTCTGCAAAGACCACTGGTAACTGCATGTTCAGTGTGTTTTTTTCAGATGGCAGAAAAACCCCAAGGTAACCAAATAGTATTTATGCAGAGTAAAAGGAACTCTGCACAGAACAATTCTGAGAAAGTTCCATAAGAGAAACCACCAAGTTCTTAAGTTGTACATCACATGAAATTCAGTTACATTTACATATTGATGGTGGCATACCCTGAATGGTTATCAAAACTACTAAAGTCAGGACAGCCACTGTGACAGAGAAGAATGCAACTCTTCAATACCTTTGCAGAAGACAGTTAACTATGTAACATGTATAGCTAGATGTCACAAATTCCAAGCATTAGCAGATACATATAAATTCTGCAAGTGAGCAGACCAAGAAAGCAAATATATTTTCCTTTGAAGAAGCTCTGGTCCTGTTGAAAGCTGAAGAAGAAAGAAGCAGTAGTGGGCTGTTTCTCCTTCTTAGTGCTATACCTATCCGCAAAGGGTCTTTGTAACTTCCTTTTCTGATAGTTTTCATCAGCACCTTAAGAATGTTATCAGTTTTGCTATTAAAGGAATGAACTATAATAGCAGACAAATCTGGAAACAAGCAGTAAATAACAGCCTAAAATTTTCAAAACTTCAGGAAATTCTCCTCATCATAACGTTAAACCACGTTAAAAAAAATCGCTTTGTTCATAGCTTATAGTCACAAAAAAGGCAGCTGAAACTATCTTTGCTAGGTGCCTTGCCACTCCTTCTGCAGTGGGTACAAGGTTACCTCGAATATTTAATGCACATAGGTAGCTGAACATATAAATAGGTAATAAAATATATGCAAGAAACCTACCAGTGGCTGGTAAAGCCTAGGAAAACTCCCTGAATATTTACTTCTTTTCAATATAACCTGAAAAAACAGAGGAACTGCCCATGGCATTTGAGCACTCTGTTGACAGTATCATGAAGAATTAACTGAGCATACACTATTGCTATCATAAAGACGAGGTTCTCAAGGCTTAATTAAAGCTATCAAAAATATAAGTTAAGACAAATAGCAGACATGTCTCATCCAAACAAAGTTTTTTCCCATCTCATGCTTAGCTCACCTGCAAAAACCTTCACAGAGCAGCTTAACAGAAACCAGTTTTACTATTTGGTTATTCAACTTCTAAACCCAATGTTGCAACGTTTCAGAAATACCAAAATACAAAGCATTATTAGAGAGGCAAATAACTTTTCTATCACTAAATTTAGAAAATAAGCATATTTTTATTCCAACACAACAGCCTTTGAAATTTTTGCTAACATCTGTCAGCGATGAGACCATTAACAGTCACTGTGACTGTGTCACAGAGGCAGCCACAAAGCAGACAGGGCAGCTGCTAAACACAAATATTTAGTTCAACCAGAAAGCTAGCCCACACTTCAGCAAAGTATATTACAAGTTTGGATGCTAGTCAGGAATATATTACTGCAGAATTTGGTTCAGAAAGTCACGAACCTTTTAAAAAGATCATCCAAAAAGCATACACCGTCACTAAAAGAAATGGGGGAGGGGAACCTCTCACTCAAGGGTACCCACCCACAGGGGGCAAGGGCTCACTCAAGGATGTTCTCCAAGGGGAGAGTCCCCAGCTGCAAACCTGCAGCTCCCAGGAGGACCAACCCCAATCAGGTTTCCAGCAATGGGGGAGGGGGGCTTTGTACCCTAGTCGAGCCTGGCCTGTGGTCATTTCTAATTAGTGTGGGAGCCAGCGCACAAAAGGTGAGGTAAGCACCCGGAGCAAAGTCATCAGGCCTTAACAGCTGCCCTTCCCAGGTCTGTTGTCAGGGTGGATGCAGCTGCTGCACTGTGCTATAATCCCTGCAGCAGCAGGTACGAACAGGGAAATGAAAGATTGCAGCCCCCGAGAAAGCGGACAGACCAACATGGGCAGCCTAGGGATGTGTCATGTCCCGAGCTTTCAGGACAGTGACTCAGGTTCACTGATTCCCAGGCCAGGATTAAGGTAAATCAACACCAAGGCTCCTAACATCATTTTTATTTATCAGTCAACAAAGAACTAACATCGATGTCCTTGAATTGCACACTTAACGCTGTTAACACGCCTCACAATAAAGAGCCATTAGCGTAAACAAAAGAACCGGCCTTGCCATAGATAACCTTTTCCCTGGAACTAGAAGGAAAGAGAAAGGACAGTGATAGGAAAAGAAAGCTCACCTCCCTCGGATCCTGCGCTGCCCACGGCACACGCAGCCATCTTCCCGTCACGGACAAAAAGCACCCTGACTGCCCGGCGTGATCGCCTTTTACCCTGTCCAGTTCCCAGCACATCGCGTTGTTTACCCCTTATACAGAATTACAGGGAATGGGCCTGGGGGATGGTGGCGGCTTCTGAGAGGGTCACCCCTCTCTCTCCCGGCTTGACTTCTTCATCCTTACAGCCCCAAGCCCTGCCTGCCCCCACAATCCCAGCGGTGCGGGGCTGGGGCTCAGGAAAGGCCCTTGTCAGCCCCACACCAACACGGGCAGCTATGCCGGGGGCCTGCTCGGGTTCAGAAAAAACCCAGACTGTTTGAGACACTCGCTTAGCAGGGTAATATTTCGCAATTCCAATCCACATCATTGTCCACCATCATTACCACAAAGGAATTTTTTCCCCCAGATGTCTGGCCAGCATTGGGCCTTTCGTGCCCGGAGCTGCTCTTCCCTCAGCTTGCTGAACAAGGCGCAGTGTGGGGGTGGAATTTGGCTGCATCCATGCCATCAGAAGTCTGTTTCCTTGCTTCTGAAGGTCACACTCAGCTTCACGGATTCTCTTTACGCGTGGAGGTGTTCTGTTTGGAGCTCGGTGTATTGAAGCCAAAGCTTTTTTATCTCCAAATTAACCTGAAATATGTGATACTCATTTTTCCTATAGTGTGTAATGGAGATACTTTAATGCACTGGCAAGCATTGCACGTGTATCACTTCAGGGTTAGTGGAGCATCTGGGTCTCATCAGAGAGCTTATATTTGCACGTATCCTTAAATCGTTCATATTGGTACACGAGGTGTCTTTGAGATGTGACAAAAGGCATATGCAGAGTTTCTGGAGAAGAAATGTACTTTCATGCACCTGTAGGAAACACTGATGTTGTACTAGTTATGGTATGTTCACCCCACCTTCAAGAGTGAGTAAATCAACCTGAAACAGATCTACTCAAGAACAGCTGGAATGAGTGGAGAAGTGCAGCCTCTAACTTGTGATGAGAAATCAATAGATCTTATTCTGTGTAACCACAAATTAGAAAATGCTGAAGTTATATTTTTGCTTTGGAGTACGAATAGGTGAATAGAGTTTAGCCTACTAGTGAATATAGGCATAAATTACTCATGGCTAACTTCAGTTCTGGAGTCAAAATTAAAGTTCCTAAATCTGCGACATCAGTGGATTTCATAGCAAAGTTCTAATTAACAACAGGGTACAATTAGCATCCGACAGGAGTTTGGTCTTGGAATTTACTAACTTGCAAGTTTTCTCAACGTTTAAGCAAAATGTTTAAGCAGTACTTATCTTAAAACTTAAGAAGCAGTGACCTATTTAATGTAAAGTAAAAGAATCCTAAAATTAGCTAGAATATTTGTTATTGAACAGTCTGACATCAGAGTTACAAAACACATCTGTGTCCCCAGTCTGAGGTGGCCCTTGTGCAAATAGAAGTACATATGAAACCAATGAGCTTTATCAGACTTCCTGATGATCCTGTTTTAAAGGCTCGTTAATACCTTGGAGGAAGTGATTGTGGGTAAGTTTCATATATTCCTGTCATGTACTGTACTGTAAGTTTTACTTTAGTAACGATAGAACTTATATCACTAAGCCCATTTTCTCAGAAACAGGGATATAGTTACGGAAATAAGATAAATGAGCTGTTTTGAGTTTCACAGAGCTTTGAAGATTGAAAGACTTATTAGCAATGAGAAAATTTGCCAGTGGTTTTGGGAAAGTAGTTCTCCATCATAAATATGTAATGAATCACAATCTCTTATTCAGATAGTCATGAAGCTTCTGCATCATTCTGATAGTAATGTGATTAGGTTTTCAGTGTTCTGGGGAGGGAAAGATGTAGCATGTTTTTTGGTTTTGTTTCATTGTTTGCGCTCCTTTTGACCGTGATCTGACAGATGGGAAATAGTGTAGCGTTAAGTCACTAAAATAAGAGCTGAGAAGGTACCAATTCAGTTTCTGTGTCTTATGCAAAGAAAATGGAAAGCTCCAAGACTGTTTGATAGTTCTCTCTATTATTCAAAACTTTCATCCATCATTAGAAACAAAGTCTTTCGAAATCCTATTTTGACTGGAGTTTGCAATAAGTGCTGCTATTCAGCCTAGGTATTATGTGATTATTCATTGCAGCTGAGCCTTCAGCTGAGTTAAATGAAGCACACTTAAATATTCCCTCTTCCCCTGTCATTAACTGCTCTATGGCAGCCTCTAGTTAGGTCCTATAGATCAATGTTTCTCAAACTGTGGGCTGTAAAAGAACTCAAAGAGAATTGCCAACTGTTAGATAGCAACAGTCAGCAGCAGTTCAGTTCCCTAAGTCTGCAGTAGATATCTTTTTTCCCAGGAGTGGAGAAGGAGAAAAATATTAAATACTGACTGCAGATATTTATTCTACCCAAGGAACTGCTAGCTGCCTTTAGCTGCTGGCAGTGTATCATTTCCTTCAGGATAGACAGTATATATAATAGCAAGATTTCATTCCCTTGCCCTAGAAGAACTGATTTATTATGAACTTGGGTGATTATATTGAAACAATTGAGCAAACTGTAGATGCTTGACATATCGGATTGAGAGTAGTCAAAAAGTTTGGGAAACACTCCCAAATCCCTGGTTTTTTGACTGCCTTTCTCACTAGCACCACTTAGATGTCTTGGGACACTCTAGATGACTTCATGTTTCTACATGAGTGCACAGCACTCCTTGAGATATCAGGGAGACAAAGTCCTGCCATACCCTGGGCTCTAAGTGGAGCTGGGGACCTGGTTCACTTGCTGCACAGTCAGGTCGACACTGTCATGCCAGAGCACAGTGGGCAAGGGTGAGTTCTCTGACCCATGACACTTCCAGAGAAGAAAGCTAAGGATTGGGAAGGGTGTCCTGACATTTTTACAATTACTTTACAGTCATAGGGCTCCTGGAAAGCATTTTATTCTAGACAAATAGAGGGAAATGAGAAAACTATAAAATGTTGCTAGATAGTGTAGAAACTGCTCTCTTGATAGGAATATAAAACAACCTAGGCACTGTATTGGGACTACCTTCCTTCTACCTGAAGCAGGTGCTGTACCTTGCAGTTCTACACCAACGTATTTGCTGTTGTTCACATCACCAAGGTATTGTAATGCTGCTTCCTTACACACCTGTCTGCTGAAATTAGAGTATAAGGAGCTACAAGAAGGCAGACTAAAGCCTTTGGCTTAACTGCCTGAGTGAGAACGTATATAACCTTGTGCTCCTGAACTAGACCTGGGATGGCTATGAGGGCAAAGCAGCTGCTGCTGCTGTTTCTCCTGCCACTGGCTGACACTCTGGGCCTATAAGATGAGCAGTGACTGCTAGTCACTAGAACCCTTTGAGCTCACAGGGCTGCTAGTCTGGTGTCGTCATAGACCAGTAAGAGACTCTCTCTTGAAACAGTTTGTAGAGTTCAGGGCTCCCTATTGTAGGAGAGATAGGCACCGTATTTCAGGAAATAGAGGGAAATTTTTGGAGCAAATGGGAGATGCTGTTTACTCCCTGCATCAGGGCTTGCGACCCATGAATGGTTTAACAGTGCCTGTTAAACCATGAATGGTTTAACAGTGTTGGAATATACACTTAGTGGAAGATAAGAGAGATTATATAAAAGACTTGAATGCAAGTGTACCCAGCACACACAGGATAATTGAAGCCTGCTCTTCCTACAGTCTCTGCAAGGACAAGTCTTACTAGCCACAGTGGAATAATAAAGAATGAAATCTGCAGTGATTACATGCCCAATTTGTCACACCCTTAGTGATAACTGGATGGGAGCATGGTATGAGTAGAGTGTGCATCCACACTTTCTTTACTAAGATAAAGCAGTGGTGCTTAAATTAAAGATGTCACATTAGAGCTCTTGAACAACTGGAAAAAAACAGAAGCAATACAAAGAATTGCTCTCTTAAATTCAGGAATTCTGTCTCTTCCCCATCTATTTCTCCTCTTTCCCCCACAAGAACATCAAGAGCTCTTTTCCTCATGGGTAGTCACTGTTACTACCACTTTGACTCTGCTTACTCCCTCCATAGCCTTCATCAGCCACATCCCTTCATCACATCATTCCATATGCTACACTGTGGCCTGGGGCATTTGCTTCTTATTTGGGCACTGACTTTCCCATTTCCTTTCACTTTCTTCTTCCCAGTTTTCAAGGCACACCTCCCCTACACAAGTGCCTTTGTTTCAATATGCTGCCAATAGGCCACCACCCTCCACACCTCGCAGGACACTGCTCTACAGGACTATATTAATGTCAGGACCCTTTTTTCTCTTTCACATTTAGCAGTGAGCTCAGTGACACAGGACCTTCTTCTTTAATCAGCTGTGACCCTGTCAGTAAGTACATTGCCATCTTTGGCAAGAAAAGCAGGACACTGCACCTCTTCCCTAGGACATTCCAAGCTGAGGTAACTGGCTGCACTTTCTAGAGATTAATTCCTCAGTTCAGATTTCCCTCTCTTCCTTTCCCCTAGCTGAACTCACCTGGCATATTAGTTTGCAACTCTAAGCAGAGACCAGGAAATGGTATCAGTGACATGTCTTTAGCCATCCAGCTGTGCAAAAGGATATGTTCCTCACACAAAAAGAATTTGAATTTTAGGACCACAGCTTGCAACACTCAAGATGTGGCACAAGGTGAAACCAGCACAGGCTACACAAAGAATAAAGTTGTGTAAGGCAATCCAAGCCATAAGATAAATAACCTGTTGGGATTAATAGGAAGAGGTGGAGAGAGATGGTCCTTAATTAGTCTTCCTGAGAGGAGCCACCTGTGGGTTGAGCACAGCTTGTCCCCATTAGAGAGTGAGCACAGTGAGAGCAGGACACCTGCTTCATTGGTGTCTGGAGCTAGATCATTTCTCCTCTGCCAACACCGAGACCTGAAACAGAATAGAGCAGCTGGGGACATCAGAGGGATTTGAATTGTGCTAGTTTCAGATGAAGCTGCTAGGTTAGACATGGAGCACCAACAGAGCAGCAAACAACAATAAATCACAAGCAGTGGCATAGTCTACTGGAGCTAAGCTGTGCCCTCAGCCATTCTTCAGGCTCCAAGCCTCAATGTGTCTTTCCAACAGCTTGTGATTGTTTAACCTTTGATGCCCATCAGTCGTTGAGCTGTAGGTACATTGCTGCTGTAGCTGGCAGCTGAGTGGGGGAGGAGGTGCAAGCGTGACGGTGATAAGGCTTTGTTAGCGTTAAAGCAAAAAGAAGTGAGAATCAGCATTAGGGATTTATGAATGTTCGCTTTGCCCTATCCAGGGAGTTGATTAATGTCCTAATTATCTCAGCACAGCAGGATTCTTCTAGGATTCTCCCTCCTGCAGCTGAATAGCTTTCACAGTATTTCAAGGTTTCCTGTTTGTTGCTAGAATTTAAAATTATTTTTTTCCCCTTCTGTCAAGGAGGAGGGCAAAAACCTAAATTACATGCTGAATACAGAAGCTCCCTAAGAGGCTCTCTCTGTATGTTCCATAATTCTTCTAATTGTTCTGTCACTGGGGTCTGAGATGAATACCAGAGATTTTTCTGAAATACTCATGCTATTTTTTGCCTTCTTTAAAAACCAGAGTTTTCTTTCCAAGACCTTTCACCAGTTCCTTAGCAGTCCTCAGATTTAAGCTTGAAGATCTGAACAGGTTTTTGTGTTTTTGTTTTGTTTTCCTACATCAACAGTGGGATCACGCACCACAAAGATATAGCAAACATGGGAAGCAACCTTTCTGGTCTTTCCTTTCCTTCACATTGGCATGCATGGTACTTCATTGCTGTAATTTCTAGCTTCAATGTTCACATTATTGTTTTGGCATTACAAGGCTTTTTTCTGAAGTTTTCATTGCACTTTCCTGGACAGGGCACAGGAAACTGTCAAAGAAAAATACAGTCCTTGAAAAGAGGAATGGAACAGACTAGTTTGTATTACTGGAGTAATAAAAAGTCTGACTTCATCTTCTAAGGACAGACATTTATTATGGTATTTTTCATTTGTTTTAAGAAACTTTTTGCTGAACGTATATCTTCAGTATTTTTTTTTTTCAGTTAGAGTCAGATAAAGTGAGAGACCAGACATCAAATTTTCCTCTTGTACATGAAGATGTACAATCCGAAGGAGAAATGAACATGGCTGTAAGCCTTCCACAGGTCAGGCTGGTGGCTCCAAACTACCTTTAGACTGAAAACGACTAAAGCAAACGTGACCTTCTTAAAATAGTTATTTAGAGTTTTTCAGTTGATATCAGTTTTCATTGAAATCTTTTTTCTAATTTGAAATACAATGCCAAAGCAAAACCTCCAATTAAGAACCAAAAAACAAACAGATTTTTTCCTATAAAAATGTGCAGAATTAGAATTCTGCATCTTGAGGTATTTGGCTCATGTTTTGATCTGAAATTTGGTTTTACAGAGCATATGTAGGATTATTAATCACTTTAGGATTACTAATCACTGATCACTGCTAATCACTAATAATAATTTTGCTGGTGTGTTTAGAATTACAATTTTAAAACTGCTTGATTGATGAATGTTGGCTCTACCCTTCTGACAGCAGACAGGATCCCAGAAAAGTAAAAGGCAACTTGAGAAGCTGATCAGGGCATTATCACAATAGTTGCTAACAACAAAATTGACTTAGGTATCTGGTTACACCTGAAGTTGATTGTACTTGAACACCCGAATGGCCAGAGGCATCTGGTCACCGTAGTTTATATTTCAGCTACTTCTCTTTCCTGAGTTAAAGATACATTTCTGTTCATAGAGGTGCTCTGAACACTTTCATAACCAGTCCTGTGTTTTGACCAGGTCCTCAATGGTTTGCCCAATGGATCATAAATATATCCTGTTTCCCATTTTCTTCAAACACAGCTTCAGCTTCACAGAATCACAGAATGTTAGGGGTTGGAGGGGACCTCAAAAGATTATTTAGTCATGCCAGAGCAGCATCACCTAGGGTAGGTCACACAGGAATGTGTGCAGGCAGGTTTTGAACGTCTCCAGAGAAGGAGACTCCACAACCTCTCTGCGTAGCCTGTTCTAGTGCTCTGTCACCCTCTCAGGGAAAAAGCTGTTCCTAATGTTTTTGTGGAACCTTCTGTGCTCCACCTTGCACCCATTGCCTCTTGTCCTGTCATTGGACATCACTGAGAAGAGCATGGCTCCATTCTCCTGACACTCGCCCTTTACATAGCTATAAACATTGGTGAGGTCACCTCTCAAGTCTCGAAGCTAAAGAGATCCAGCTCCTTCAGCCTTTCCTCATAAGGGAGATTTTCCACTCCCACTTTCTGTATCATCTTTGTAGCTCTGCATTGGACTCTTTCAAGCAGTTTTTTGTCCTTATTGACCTGAAGGGCCCAGAGCTGGACACAATATTCTAGATGTGGCCTCACCAGGGCAGAGTAGAGGGGAAGGAGAACCTCTCTCAACCTACTAGCCAACCCCCTTCTAATACATTCCAGGATGCCATTGGCCTTCTTGGCCACGAGGCACATTGCTGGCTCATGGGCATCCTGCTGTCCACTAGAACCCCCAGGTCCCTTTCCCCTACACTGCTCTCCTGTTCAAGTCAGTCCTCAACCTATATTGGTACCTGGGGTTGTTCTTTCCCAGGTGCAAGACTCTACACTTGTCCTTGTTGTATTTCATCAAATTTCCCCCCGCTCAACTCTCCAGCCTGTCCAGGTCTCACTGAATGGCAGCACAGCCTTCTGGGGTCTTCAGCAAACTTCATGACAGTGCACTCCATTTACTCACCCAGGTCATTGATGAATATATTGAACAGCACTGGTCCCAGTACTGACCCCTGAGGGACTCCACTAGATACAGGCCTCCAACTAGACTCTGCCCCATTGACCACAACTCTCTGACTTCTTTGCTTCAACCAGTTCACAACGCACATCATCCAGACCACACTTCCTCAGTTTACCTGTGAGGATGCTGTGGGAGATGGTGTCAAACGCTTTACTGAAATCAAGACAAACCGTGTCCACTGCACTCCTATCATCTATCCAGCTGGTTATGTCCTCATAAAAGGCTACCAGGTTGGTCAAACATGAATTCCCCTTGGAAAAAACATGTTGACTGCTCCTAATGACCCTTTTATCCTTGATATGCCCAGAGACAGCACCAAGGATAAGTTGTTCCATCACCTTTCCAGGGATGGAGGTGAGGCTGACTGGTCTGCAGTTACCTGGGTCCTCCTTTCTGCCCTTTTTGAAGCCTGCAGTGACATTTGCTTTTCTCCAGTCTTCAGGCACCTCTCCTGTTGCCCACAACTTACCAAAGATAATGGAGAGCGGCCTAGCAATGACTTCTGCTAGCTACCTCAGCACCCACAGGTTTATTCCTTTCTCACTACTCCTCCATTTTCCAACCCCCAACTTGTTTTTATATTTCTCAACATGACACTGGTGATTAAGAGCTCCCCTGTGAATTCAGTGTGGAAATAGCATCTTTTTATAACTCCTCCTTTTAACAATTCTAAGATTATTCTTAAAAATGACTGAATGTATTTGACATTGTAACCAGCAATAATGAAATTGTGGAGTCCATTCTTCTGTAGTCTGCATGTTTATAGTGCAACAGAAGCTGCAGTGCAGTTTGATCCTGTGATGATTCCTGCCTACCCACGACTGTATCTATGAAATACAATAGCAGTCTGTGCAGTTATGTGTAAAGCATTAAGAGGAAAAAGACTGCATTTTTAGCTTCAGTGGTATCATGACCATCATATATCAATAGCAAGAGTTTCCATTCGACAAAACTGAAGCTCTAGTGAAAACAATACAGGGATGAAATTTAGACAGAGCTAGGACAAATATTGATTCAAGCAGACAGAATCAGGCTACATCCACCGAAGGTATTCTGGAAGGGACAAAGACGATAGAAAAAGAGCAATTCACTACAGAAAACCCTTTAGAAAAGGCTAGTAAGAAAAGACTGGTAACCAAAAGCAGCTGCCCTGAAGGCATCCATAACAGATCGTCATACTGAGAATATAAAAGGCTTAGGGGTCAGATACTGAAGAAAACGTGCAAAGTTAATGGCTGAGCTACAGCCTTGAAGATTGGGAGATGGTGAAAACTGACTTGTGTGGCTGGTCAGAACAGCATCAGAGCAAAAGCATTTTTTTTTTAAGGCTTTGTCTTTTTATAAGTTTTCCCATTTTATAAGCTCTACATGTTCTGTTTTACTAGTTAGGCTGAATTTCTGATCCCTCCAATCTCCCTAAATCCCAGCCAAGTCTCTTTCAGGTTAGGGGAAGAGTTCTTGGTTGCTTGTTGCTGCAAATGCACTGTACCTCACTCTACTCTTAAATCAAGAGGCTTCTGCAGCCCCCAGTAATGCTCTTTTTCTTACCATGGCATTATGTAGTGCAAGCCATAGCCTACAGAGTGATGAATGGATAATATAAGCATAAGACTTTTGGCTTAGTGCTGGAGCACTGGGCCAGAGGAGGCATGCAAATATGTATTGCATGAGCTAGATTTCTAAAGGGAAATATTCTTTGCCATATGGCTAGGAATTGTTTTGGAGCATTCAGTTGCATCAGACTAGGGATAGAGATTGTTCTAACCATGTAAAATTGTACACAATTGTCTTTCTAATAGCCAGGAATTGGACACTGTTTAATTTACTAGTTTAGGGAGAGCCAGAGAAGGTTGATCATGTGTAATTCTATCCCAATACTTGATATTTTTTGTTACTGACACATGAAGGTAACTGGCGAGACAAATCATGTTGTATCATGGATTAAATATAGTTTCACTTGCAAAAAACAGGAACTACTTGTTGGCTTGAATTTAAAATGTGGTTTTATGCATATTCATTATGCTAATAAATAACTTGGATATTACTTTTCCCCTTTGTGTAAAAGGCTCATAAAAGGAGTTTGTCATTTTGAAGCCCTCTTTGGTACATAAATTGTGTATGATGCCAGAAGTGATAATTTTGCATGTGAATTTTTGAAGAATCTCTTTAAAATAGCAAAGAAGCCATATCATGTTTCACATCCAGAATAAGAAGATGAGAATTCCAGCAATTTGGTTCTCAAAAATTAAAGTTTAATTCAACAAAAAAGTGTGTATGTAGATTTTTTACAGTGTAGTAGGACTGCTGACATGGTTAAAGTTTAGGAATGTGCATTAATATGTTGCTGAACCAGGGCTGCAGGGGATGCAATAGGACTACCTTGTTTATCTGTCTTTATATATACAAATAGAGTAGACTTTTCATGACTTGTTTGCCCTGCTTAACAAGAAAGAGAGGTTAAATTCCCAGACTACAGATATTTGATTTTAATGTAAAACAAACTTTATTACCTGAGATCATAGAATCGTAGAATCATAGAAATATAGAATGGCCTAGGCTGGAAGGGACCTTAGAGATCATTTAATCCAACCTCCCTGTCATGGGCAGGGACATCTCTCAACTAGATCAGGCAATACATGGGGACCGAATGGTCTTGCAATAATTAAAATGTGTATCAACATGTGCAAATGCTTGGGTGAGGTTTTTTCCCTTTCTTTCTACATGCCTGAATTGATTAAGCATTGTTTCTGTACTTTAATTAGACAGTAGAAATCTATGAGACTGCCTTAGTTTGGCTTTCAGCTGTTTACTTTGCGTCAGTAAAATCCATACACTTTAAAGGAGATCTCAACTATAATTAAAAGTGTTATTGAACTAAACACAATTACCAGTGTTTATCTAATTATGTAATGCTGCTGGCACAAAAAGTGGAATTTAAACTTGCTGTCTTTTTGGCATTTTTTTCTTTCCAGAGTTTAAAACAAAGCCTGTAATTCAATCAGGTAATGACAGTTACTACTGTCAATCCTTGGGAAAGCTTGGTACACCTGAAGTTCATATGTTTCAGCTAAACTCTAGCTATTACAGCATGTAAGATTCCAAAGAGAACAGAACTGGGAAACTGCAGCCTCGGTACCTCTGCAGTATGTCTTCCACCGGAATTTGACATACTGTGGTTTTATTTGTTTGTACTACACCAGGTAACTTTCTAGCTGCTAGAAATGCATCTTTGAATTTTGCAATGTGATATATATCATAATCTATGTTGGGTGAAGTTCTTTTCAGCTCCAGTTATCCATAAAAAAGCTTAAATGATGCATTGTATAGGATCAAACAGAAAGTGGTAGTCAAGTGCCTATGCAAGACTTTCCTCTTTCGTCTTTTAATTTTAATACCAAGAATTATAATAGATACTAAATGCAGACAAAATACTTAGTGTTCCTCTAAATAGACAATATTTGATTTTCAAGCTAGTTTATTGTATCTTTAATCTCAAGTGACTGAAAGGGCTAAAATCCAGTAATGCATGTCCAGTCAAGAATTTCTGTGGAGAGGCCTTTTGCGGCAGACCATCCTGATGGGGACCAGTGAGCTTTAGCGACCAGCAATCTCTTCGCCCCGCTCTGTTCCAGTGCTCAGTGCTGTCCAGCCTCACCCCAGCTTTCTCACTCCATGATTCTACTTCCCCTGTGCAACTGGGATGTTACAGCAGTGCTCTAGCCCACACAGCCCACACTGGACCCCTTGTACAGCACCACGAGTTTCAGAGAAGGTTAGGATTTAAGTGGACCAATGATATTCCTCATACGCAAGCATTTCCATTGCGTTTCTGTCTTGTCATTTGGCAGGTAAGCCAAATGCACTTGCAGTTGAGTAGGCTGTGGGAAGTTGCATCAGACTTAAGACTCGCAGACTGGAGCATTAACTCATGGGAACCCTGGATTGCACACAAGCACAAATACTGGCAAGTAGCAGACCGTCCAGACAAAAGAAAGTAACAGACAAATTATGTCTCCCATGGTTTTCCAAATTTTTACTTTCTTTCAAGGAGGTGCTAATTTTTTGTCCCTAGTATTCTCAGTCCTAAAGATGTTATATCCATCTTCACTACCCTAGCAGACCTAAGAGGTAGCTTCTACCGAGTGGTCCTTACGAAAGAAATGAGGAGTTCTCATCTAGTTGTGCATGGTGTAGTAAGGACTGGGGTTGAGTGTGCGTCCTCTAATGGTGAAAATCACAATTTCCTTTTTATGAAAGAGATACCTTTAGATAATCATTATATAAAAATGTAATTGTGACTATTATGAACTCAGCCAGCTGCACTAGATTTACTTGATTTTACTGAATGAATAACTAAGCTCAAAACACTGCAAGTTCAAGAAAAATGAACACTGATGGGAAGAAATAACTTGAGAACAAAGGGTGGCCTCTTAAACAGTGGTAATACATAAGACAGGAAGTTTTCTCACTAATTGCTGATGTATTCCCAAATAAGTGTCCCCATGCTATATTGACAATGACACTAGGTTTCATGGGCCAACCCCTGCATGAGAAAATAACTTCTAAGAGTTCTCAGCTCAAAGTCAGTAGTAGCCTTGAATTGGAGTAGCTATTAGGTAAGCCATTCTATTTCTATGACTAATGCATCCCCAGAGCTATGCAGATGTGGAGAACCTTATCAAGGGATCTTTGTTAACATGTCTCAGCTGGCTATATTAATTGCTATATATTGCATAAAGGGTGGATAATCATCATGAGCTGAAATCCACCAGAAATGCCCCCATTGTTTTTCACTGCCCTGCATGGCAGATCTGAGCTGCAGAGAAGTTACCACATCTTACTCTCTGTACCTCATCATCATTTCCAAAGCTGAAGCAATCATCTCAGCAGCTTCTGATGCCATGAATATCTGTGCATGTAGTTTCAACACCATTTTTATCACAAAATGCTGTAGTGGCAGTTCTTACCCTGGGACGGTGTAGACACTCTCATTGTGATCTGTCAAACTGTCTTCAGATATACTGTGTTTCCAGGCTCTTGAAGAAATGTAGAAAGATTATTTGGGGGATTGCTGTACTTGTGTGACACAACTGGAAAAGCTTCTTGCTACATCATCAGTTCTATGTATTTACTTTCATGTGTGGCATTGGGAGTTGCTTTTATTTTTCTGACATAGGATTTCCTGAGCAACTCTTGTGTCCACTTCGATTTTTATTTCACCATTTTGAAATGTCTCTGTATTGTATAGTTCTAATTTGAGAAATGATATAAAGTGTTTAGTGTGAGGGAACAATCATATCTCTTGTATTTAATTGCACGCTAACTATACTAATTTGCAGGTGGATTCTGATCATCTCTTTTTCAGACAGGCTTCAGATACAATGCTATTCAACCTGTGATGAAAGCTTTTCTTTATCTGGGACTCACTATCTTACTTGGTTTATGGTCCTGTGGTTGCTGTTACGGAGTTATGAAATATACTGTAATTATCACATAGGATTTTGAGGTTTCAGAGATCACTCATACATTGATCACTCACTCCCTATAAAAATGGTAAAGAAATAATCATTCAAGAAGTTTAGAATGGTGCAACTCTTTGGCAGCAAAGATGTTTCATTTGCAACAAAAATGTCCCTTTGAAAGTGGGATTATGCTGCAACCAAAGCATTACAATTAACTGAAGCTTAGAATTATTCCTTTTGAAATTCAGTGTAAGGAATGTTAAAGCATGAGGAGAAAGCAAATACAAATCATTTAAAATGTGTTTCCAACAGGCCAGTTCTTCCTACCAGTTATAGCAAGTTCTTCTGATATGGGAGGATACATTAAAAAACAAAACCAAACAAAACCCCAAGAAAAATACCATTAAGTTTTATTTCCTTTTAATTGCAATGTTTGTTGCAGTGCTTTCCAAAGTTTAGCACAAGATGCAGAAAACAACTGGATAGCCTCAGTATATTAAACAAAATAGAATTTGAAACCCTTTCTTCCATGACATTTCCACAGGTTTCTTAGCCTAAGCCACTCCTATTATTGTATTTTCTGTTATAATTATTTCAGGAGGTTACAATTTTTCACACATTGTCTTTGAATCTTTACTTTTTCATATATATACACTGTGGATTTGTGCATTTGGAGGATGTCTTGTGAGTTTAAATGAAACACTTCATTGTGAGAAGATATTGATATCTGAAAGGATCCTTCTTTGTTTAATGATTGTTTATTTTGAATTTCAGGGAACAAGAAAGAAGGGGAAATCTATGTTGTTTTTTCTCTCTACAAGGCCTTTCTCAATGACAAAATTAGTACAATAGTATATGCTACAAGAAAGATCTCACTTTTTACATTGATATGCACTTTCATTATTTTACTATTTGTATTTAAACATTGTAACTTTTTAAAATGAAGATTATGTTGCATTAATAGGTATTTGTCTGAGTTTGACTTAAGAAAAGCGATTGCCTTTGTTTTTCTATATCATGTTACTCAGAAATAAAACTAGTAACTGAGTACTGCTTTCCAGAAGAGAAAGTGTTTTTTCTTTCTTTTTGCTTTTGGAGAAAAAAGAAAAAAAAGGTAATTTGAAATAAATGGCTTGACTTTGAGAATAATATTTAAAAGTGGCTTTGCATTTTCCTTTTGCTGTCACAACTTATTACATTTAAATGTGCTGGTTTTAGGTATTTTTTTCTTTTTTTCTTTTTTTTTTTTCTGGTCTGCTCTATTAACTGAAGATGAAAATCCTTTCTGAGCCTGCTGAGGAATTGTGAATTCATTGCACTAATTGATGCATTGATTAAAAACTTCTTGCTGGAAAAAGAAGGCTCATTTGAGGTATGCTGTACGATTCAGGACTGTTTGGGGACTGAAAGCTTCATTAGGAGAGAACTATATTAGCTCTGCCTTATGAAAGGAAAGTGAAAATACAAGAAGAAAACCAACTTTTGCAATAAACTGTGGGACTTGAAGACGCAATATATAATCATACATCCATAAAAATGTCAATTTTAAGACACAAGACTGAAAAATTTAATTAGTTAATTGTGTGAGTTTTTAAAAGAGATCAACAATATTATCTGAATTTCTTGTGCAAGCAATTTTTGCCACTTACTTTAGATTTCCTAGATCTTTCACTTCTGCTGTTTTTTAGTTTTTTTGGTTTTGTTTTTTTTTCCTGCCCTCATTTACTCATATTGAACTGTTACTCACGTTTCCTATATGGTGCACAGTAGATGAAAGTGACTGGAGATTCTGTATGTTAAGGAGAGAGGACAGCTTGTCAAGATGGTCGTATACAGATACCATTAAACCATAGAGACATGTTAGAAGGTGAGGAAAATAAAGTAATAAATAAAAACAGTAAAAACAATTTTATGTTATTTATTTATTTTATTTACAAAAGTAAGTCTTGATTTACAATTAAGGTCATAGCAATATTGTAGCAACAGACTTTTAGCACTGGCTGCAAACAAGGCTCAGATTTTCTGGTTTAAAGCATCTGGGACAACTTGATTGTTATTTTTCCTTGAAAGAAAGGTTTTGCTTTCTGTCTTGGAATTGGAGGGTGGCAGTAATACTTGTTGTCACAGATGGGGGTTAAGAAGAAACCAAAGATTTACAGCACATGATGATGTTGAAGCAATAGCTATCACAGCAGTGATGGTAAAACATGAGTGGTTTTGAAATATAGGTTTGAAATAGGACCACAGTATGTTTTTCAGGAGCAGGACTAGCAGAAAGGCAATAAAAGATTTGGATGAGGAGTGGCAAGTGCTAGTCACTAGTGTTACCCAACTATATAATGGATTAAAAACTGTAGTGAAGAACTACTTCACAAGAGAGCCTGGAGAAAAGAGCTCTTCCCCATCATATATATATAGCCATGTTATATGGACACACACACTAGAGTTTTCATAAAAGACTGTCTTCAGGCCCCTCTATACATTTATCTCCTGCTATGCCAGATGCAGGGGAATGAACATTTATCCTCAGATGGTGGTGGGAATAAAGGGCAAGCAGAGCTAAGCAGGATGAAGAGGGCAGGGAGAAATTACCAACTTCTAGACAGATGTCTGCTAAGCTATAATCACTTCCCTAGCCAGTTTGACCTTCAGAACCTAACAAGTCTTTCACAGGACACAAGGTGTGTCATGTTTATTACTAAGTTTTTTTAACATATCTTCATTTTGCTCACAAACCATTAAAAAACCTCCATTTATTGTGGAGGAAAAAATCAGTGTCAAGTCTGGAGGAAACAGCATGTGAAAAATTAATGAGCAACTTGGCTACACAGTCTGTTCAGGGTGTTAATAACTGAGGAGCTGTGAGACTTCTAGCTGGAACTGTGGCACAGGGGATTTAGGATGCTTATGTACCTGTCCTGCCCAGAGGGAGTTCTAGTAAATTACAAATAGACTCACAGCTGTGACTACAAGATATTTCTTTCATTCACCTGTGTTAAGGTCTCAGACCTATGGTCCAGGAGCATAGTTCACAAAATGCAGCATGATTATTAATGTATTGGTATTTAAGTTTTAAGAATATATCTTCAATGAGACCCAGGCCCAAAGGCTGCTTAGTCGCCTGTATAGCATTCAAGCAAAGTAACCCAATGCTGAAATAGGCAACAATATGCTGCTGAAGAAAACTTAGCTCTGTGGCTTAGTATTTGCTGGCAGAGTGGGAAACAGCAGAGCAGGAGCCACTTGGGGCAACATTTGTGCTGTAGCTAGGAGATTCAAACCCTGTTTTCAGAAGAAGAAGGCAGAGATATCAGTGTCAATTGACTCACTTAGAAATTAAGATAGGCACAGTGTACAGGGCTAGACAGAGGGCTATATATTTAGACCATGGGTTATAGTAGAAGAAAAATGAATCCTCAAGTAGAAGTAGATACCCATTCAGAAAGATGTACGAACATTTTGTGTGCAGGATGCTGACATTAACAAGGAAGTTTTTTCCAGACTGTCAAGTCCTGTCACACACATCAGTGGGACTCATTAAAAAAAGTTGTGCTTGCAAGGTTTGTTAGGATAGTATGGAAATCATCACATTTTCATTTCTCTTTTTTTTTAACTTTTCTTGATAAGCACTAACAATATTACAGATTGTGTAAAATGGGCATTCTTTTTTACTAGCATAGCAATACTATGGCAAACGCAGATATACTACAGTTGTTGACAATGTTGATTTGTGTGTTTCACGCTGAAAGTACATCTGAATCCAGCCAGAGCCTGTCATAGACGCTGGCAATGGCAAGAATGGAATTTTGCTTTGTTATTAGAACAGCGGATACGAGAAGTGCACTGCACAAGCCAGGAAGGACTCCAAGGTAATCCTTCTGCCAGTTGGGAACCTTCAGTACAGGTGCACGTCTTTGTCAGTAGCTAATAAATGTTGTATGTGCGTCCTTCTTCTCTCTTCAGAATTCAAAAGCACGAAGAATTACTAGGAAATTATTTACTTACTATTTACAAGTCAGTATTTGGACATTTAATGAGAAACTGACAGCATTCACCACACCTGACCAGGTACCAGTTTTATCTCTTCTTACAACTCAGATTCATCCTGTACCATTCACCACAGTATTCTCAATCTACTTCATCTGGTTAATTGCTAAGGGCCATGACTTAATTGGAAAAGGGTGATTAAGAGTGTTTTTAAAGGTTGAAAGGTGCCCACAAGACTCAGTAGAAGTTTAGAAAGCAGAGAACAGAATCTGTAACATAGGAAATACAATTAGCCATTAAATCTTTTCACACAAAATGCACATATGATTAGTAAATTTGGTAAAAGCATTGACCCCACTAGAATATCTATTAGATTTTTCTCTAAAATATTTAAACAAGCCTTGTACTCTCTGAGCACTGATCTAGGATTGAAAGATGACATATTTTTATTCACCAAGTAATTTTAGATCCAACATGCTAGAATTGCATATGTTTTTGAAAATCTGGAATTATATGGGCTTCTGTGTTTAATCATAGCAGCTCTGTATTTCTTCATTTTTGTTTTACATTATAAAATTGATTTGTTACACTTTTACAAGTTAATAATTAATAATATGATTTGAATTATAAGACATTGTCAAAGAGATGACAATCTATTGGATTACATATAAAATATATTTTATATTGTAAAATGTGCACTGCATGGATATTAGCCATATTCACATCTTTTGTTCCCATTCATGTGAAGAGCAAGTGACCACTGAAGACCCCTGGGTGACACTTCCAGCTGGGAATGTCAGCAGCCATGTCTATAAGTAAGTAAGGCAGAGGAGACACCACCATCTGACTCTTCAGGGAGGGATGTTCACCAACCCATAGCTAGAAATTACATGACAGAGGAGCATGGTGGCTCTAGCCGTAGGTGACAGTGGAGGTTTGCGTGTCCCAGTGTCCCCAAGGTGCCACAGCAGCAAGAAGCCCTTCTGCAGCCACTCTGCCAGTGGCATCCATGGCTTTCAACCTACAGGAGAATCAAGAAGTCAACACACTGTTCATAGCTGTTCAGGACATAGGAAGACCATAGTGCTAAATGGCAAACACCTGATTTTGGCAGAGTAAAAGGATGCTTAGTGAAGTGGATCATTCCCTAAAACAGGCTCCTTTGTGCTGCTTAGACAACGTGGAGACACTGATTAATAGCTGTAACATCCTAATGTGTTACAGGTCCTGAACCAAAACCTAAGGTTTAAATAAAGACAAGTAAATGCTATTAATTCAACTTATTTTAAAATGATTATTATTTTTAATACCATTCCAGACTGTTTTAGAGAAGAGAAATTGGAGTTTTTACTTTTGAGAGAACTGATCCGGTTTTGAATTGGAAATGATTGAAATTCTTTCACAGGCCAGGAAATGTTATTTTCAATACTTGTATGAAATATTGGTCGACATATGACATAGCCAGCCTCAAGTATTCAACATTTGTGAAGCAAATCCCCTGAAGAAAAGAGGAGTGAGTTAATAAAATGAGAGTAATTTTTTTTTTTACAGCAGGGTTATATTTGCCTTCCTGCTTTTCAATCTTTTGTGTAAATTGATTCATATTTGCAAAATTTTCTCTAAAACTAGGGTTAGAGGGTGTTGAGTATTTGTTTTATTTAAAATAAACCAAGATTCTCAGGTATGAAATTGTTCTTAAGGATGCTGTCTATTCAATTGCATAATCTGTTGTCTCGTCTGACCTGGCGAAGCAATTGCTGGTTTTGATATGAATCCAGCTTCTTAACGTAGGCAAGAGTTTTTTCTTATTTATATTTCAGTAGTTGCCAGAAATGTGAATAGATACTGTAAAACCAGAAAAAGGAACAATTTCTGAATTAGAAACATTATAGTATTGCTCATTTTCTTTTCCAAGGGGCATAGTAGTGATGACATTTCTCATTAGTTGTAACATCTGTTCTTCCCTTAATATCAGGTAGCTATCCTTCCTTTGACTGTAGATGACCCTTGCTGATACACATTGTCTCATAAAGAGTCATTTTTTTGAAGTGCTATAATTGCATCAATGTGATGCTTTCTTTGGAGAGGTTACTGTTGTATCTCTTTGCTGCTGATAACAAGAATTGTTATTCTCGGAATTTTACTGAGGAATGCAGCTCTGCTAAGACCTGATAATGAAGATGGCAAATGGTGGTTATCCACATCAGCTACACACACATCTTTGTCCTGCATAGTTCAACTCATTGCTAACTACTGAACCAGCACCAGAGCTTTTTATCCCTAACACAGCTGACACTCCATGCTCTTCCATTAATTTCTCAGGCTTAAATATACTCAGCTTGGTTCATAATCTTGGACAGAAAAATATTGTTTGTATTTTACAGATATTTTTAAGAACATCTTTTAGTGCTCTGCCAAATTTTACATCCACAAATGAATTTACATAACTGTACAGGGAAAGTTGAAGAGCTTGTACTGTAACTCAGTAAGTGTTTCATCTAAAACAACCAATTAGATGGATTTAGAGCCGTTTCACCTCTCAAAATAATTTAGTGATACTATTCATAAATGATATTTAAAATGGTTACTTGCTGAAGTGGAAAGATTGGCTAAGTCTGTTTTCAGTAAGGATAAGAATGTAAAATAATACAAATGTATGCTTTGCCTGTGCCAAGTTGAAAGTGACTGTAGGCAAGGTAGAAAAAAAGCCAAATTTCTTTTGTTGCTGTTGAAGTATTATATAACAATGGAATTTAATGTTTATTTATACCTTTTTCTTTTTTTTTAATATGCACATAAATATTATGTAAGATATAAGATCAAATTTAACAGTACTATGCCCAAGACATACTAAGTCATACAGCCTGAACTTAAATAAAAAAATTGTCACCAAGGCACCCTGTACTTAATACATTTTATTAATCAAAACACATATTTGTTTTATTTCAGAACTCTTCTTCTGAAAATGGATCTTAATAGGTCTGTGTGAAGATAATCACAAAACTCTGCATTGTTGTTTACTGAGACATACACATTACATCTTAAAGTCACAACCAAATGTAACAATTCAAATTCTTTGTCTTTGGTAATTACTAAAATTAAAAAACCCACCTAAACGAGGCTAAAATGTAACTTCATGTGTCCCTATGAAATAATGACAGAGTTAAATGAAAGTGCTTCCACTAGTGCATGTCACAGCTGTCAGGAAGAACCCCCTATGAAAGGATGTGTTTTATCTACTTTTTTCCTTGCACCATTATCAAAGCGGCGGAAAACTTGTGCCTGTGATATAAGTAAATAAAAATCTAAAGCAGACTTCATACAAGGTTCTGAATGCACCCAGGAGACGTATAAGAGGAAGGCTCTCTCACTCAGGTGTGCTTTCTGTACCCTGGCCCTCCTGCTAGCATATTCTTGCAGATCACCAGGGCTCGAGCCAGGGAAATGACACCCATATGAGTGACCATGAGGGAGCACCTTCAGGCCCAGCATTTATGGGGCAAGACAAAGCTGTGGGCAGCCTTGCCAGCAGCAAAACAAGGTTACTGAGTTATGAGGAGGCAAACAATGATATTCATGGAAATGCTGAAGCAGTTCGGCCGTATGCAATAAAGAAGAAAATACGACAGACTCTAGAAACACGGGCAGGATTGCTGGGTTGCTTTCTAAATTCAAACTGAGCACCTCTGTGCCAAACAAATGGTCGAGAATATCTTATGGAAAATAAAAAACGTTTGCTTTTATCTGACAGTTTTTTGTCTAAAATGCTGTGGTTCATTTCCTCTTTTAAATGTATGCCTTTGGGATTTTTGAATATAATTAAACCATAAATATTTCAACATAAAGGGAGAGGAGAAAAAAACAAGTTGAACAATTATGAAAGTTATGCATTTTTGTTACTAACTGTAGATTAATGGCATTTAGAAACTGTTTGTTTATTGTTTTTAAAAATATTCTTAATGCGTATCCTAATATGAAAGTCAACAACAAATGTCAGGCATTTCCCACTAGTACATGTGGTAAGCAGAACCATGGGAACTTATTTAAATATTAAACAGTGTTTCACTAGATAAATGTGGAATTTTTTAGTAAATGAACATATTTTTGGGCTAATTGACTGCTTTTGCACTTGAAATACTACTACTGTTGGTTTGAAATTATGGTTTTGAAACAGTCACTAGCTTGTGGCTCTCAGTTCTTTTAATGAGTTATACTGAGGATTCCCCACTCCTTCACAGAAATTTCATCTTCTTTTGAAGTTTGGATCCTTTATAAATAATTATGAACTAGCTCAAAATTGTGTTATTAATTAATGTGATGAAGTTTGTCTTATGAAATGTGTTCCAAATTAGGCAGAACCCCTTGAGTTTATAGAAAAAATTAGCCTCATCAACTTAAAAACATTCTATGTCAAAGCACAAAAATTGCTACAGAAATTGCAGGGGAAAATTCTATCATGACCTCTCCTTTCTCTTAGGCTATGCTGCCTTAACTATTTTCTTGATTAAAAACCATGTGAAAGGAAGAATGGACATAACATGCAAAGATAAACAAAGCATCTCTTTATTGTATCTTCCTAGGGATGATTTCAATTGTATATATTTTTTTTAGATAAATATTACATGAGGTAAGCCTCTTCTATTAGAATTAAAAGCGCTTGTGTGGTGATTTTATTTAATCTTGATCCAATATGATTATTAAAGTCATTTACCATCAAAGAGTTTCATTCTAAGTGCCTGAATATAGCTGCAATTTGCAGTTGGCTGATTGTCAGTAAATGTTATCTCAGACTTTTCATAAATATAGAAAGATGAGATGCTGATCTTAAGCAAGTCTACCTGTTGGTCACAAGGCTTTGGAAAGTGAGTGAACACAGAATCCCCGTTCTTAAAGAATTTCATCAATAACAGTTTGAAGAGAAAGATGGGAAGATGACTAAAGCGCTGATTTCCTAGCCATTTACCTTTATTGACTAAGCAGTAGGACAACAAGGTTTTCGGTAAACATGAGGGCTTTGAAGTCTGTTGATTTGTAAAACTTTTTATCTTCTTCCTTTTAATTGCCTTTTTTACCTCCTTATTTTAAATTTTATTTTCCCTGGATAAACAATAAGCTGATAAATTAGATTCATATTTTCAGTGCATTTTTCTAACATAGCAAACACAACTATGTTTCCAATGGGATTCCTCTGTCAAGAGAACTATTATCGATATCAGAGGCAGAGATAAAGACAAATTCATGGAACTATTTCGGTTTGTTTAACATATTTAAATAATTTATTCCAAAGAGCGATGGTCAAATGATGCACTTAAACACTGTGGCCATGTGTTAATAGATTGCCTTCTCTAGTTAAGGGAAAAGGGCAGAAGGACGCATGTCAGAAGTCATCAGTCACTGTATATCACCAGTAGTACCCTTCCCCTTTGCGTTGCAGGAGACAGGAGGCAGATGAGAGAACATTCAGGTGAATCATGAAGGAAAACTGTTTGGGGTTTTTTTGGTTGTTTGTTTTGGGGTTTTTTTGGGGGTTTTTTTGTGTTTTCTTTTAAACCAGAAATCTGTAGGATTCCTAAGTGATGAATCAAAGACCTAGATGAATCTATATGCCCTGAAATGTGTGGGAAGGTAAAGATGAGAAGGACATCATCAAGGTTGTAGGAGCTGTGAGCTTAATGCCAAGGTGAAAAAAATACCACTAGAGCAGCAGAGGCAGCAGGCTTGAGTATTGTGGGCCAGGGCAACTCAGTACAGCATGTTCTGCTCGGTGCAACCTCTGTAGGAGGTCTAAGAAAAGCAGAATTGTGCCAGCAACTCTCTAGAAGTTTGCTATTGTCCTACCAGATGAGTCAGGGCTAGTGAGTGGGATAAAAGGGACGGCTAGCAGCATGTTTGACACTTCTGTTTAAGAACTCATGAAAAGAACAGTATCACAAGATTGGCGTCCAAAAAATCAAGTAGTTTTTACAAGCTAGTGCTAGAAGAGAGAGATACTAGAGGGGGTTGTAGCAGATGGGAAGAATTTGCCCTGTGATGGCTTTATTGGACCAAACCAGTCCAGGATAAGAAGGAAGAGATAGCTTGGACAGGGAAACCATAATTTATCCATATTTGATAGAATATAAAAAGTCCCATCCAAAATATCTTGCAGTTTTCTCATTAAATAGTCCCTCCAAGTATAGTCCTTCCAAGTTGTTAGATCTGGGAGCTATAATATATTAAAAGAAACTTAGTAGTGTTTGGTTTTTTTTTACTTTGAACTCATTGTCTCCAACTGATTTTTCTAAGGTCCAAACACATAGTTTACAATTTATTCTTATATTACCATCCTCAAAATGCACTAAAATTTGCACAGACCAGGACTCATTATGATGTATATCCATTAGCCCCATGGTGTGTAGCAAGAGCAACATATTCAGAAGCTTGCAGCAAAGTCTTCTGTTGTATTTCTCTGACTGATTTCTGTGGTTAAAAAAGAAGACCCTCGTGATCATCCTCCTAACACAAAAGCTCTGATGACACACTTTGCAGAAAACTTTATCTTCATTGCTCTTCAAGAATCTAGAGTGGAAATCTTTGATTGTCTGTAATTGCCTAGAAACTTGAGTTTGACTTCCCTCACTTAACTAAAGAAATTCATTATATATTTTAAATTGACCTTCATAGTTTCCCACCAAGAAATGGATTGCACTCATTAATGGTTTGGTGTCTTCGGAGAATCTAAATTGCTGTTTTAAATGTATTTCAGGAGCTGGCTGAGAGAATAATTCTCCTCTTGCCCTTCTTTTATCAGAAACCTTCATAACATAAATAAAAAATTGGCATGAAATGTCATTATTGATGTTAGTTGACAGTTTAACATTAAGAGTAGAGAAAGATATCTATTCCTGAGCATGAACTGTGGAATACAGAAAATTAAATGTTGAATTAATTACCTGTATATGAAGGGTTGGCATCAAACTACTCATCCCTATATACCTCTGGGAGGTTGTAAATGACTAAGAAGTTCCTGCAGGTTGTAAATAAAGGTCTCATACAAAATTGTAATTTTGCTCAAATATGATAATGATATCTTTGAAGGGAGAAGATTTTATTTCCCCCTCAGAAATGCTAATAAAAATATGTGTATGTCCATGAATTTTGTCACACCCCACTGACTTAGAATTGGGATTATATCTTTTTTATACATGATGCACAATATTTATTTTACTCTCTAAAGATAAAAGAGGCCCTAGACATTCAATGGATGTTGTCTGAGTGAATATAGTCTGTAGAAATCTGGGGAGATATCTTACCTTCTCAGACAATTTTGAAACTTATAGCAAGTTTGATCAAAATGAGGAGTTAGAGCGTAGCACTTATGTGCCTTAAAAATATTTTCCTTCTGCAAGTGTTCCCATACTGCATAGTAAATTCCATGGACTAAATCAGCTCTGGAAAAATTCATCGCATTTTTCTTTCTAGTTAGATTCAGAAAGTTTCTAATACATATTCTTATTCTCTACCCCTTTTTAAAATGGATTTATATGCTTCAATTATGCTAACTCTGAAAGAAAAAAAAAGTAATTTTTTTGAATTAATATTTCTTATGCAATCTGGACTGTATTTTAAAAAAATATTGGTTTGAGTCTTAGTTTTGAAATGCCGTACTTCAGACATATCTGTATTTTTTATATTAAAAAAAAAAAGAATTACCAAAAAGATTCTGAATATCTTTCCCCTGAAAACCAGGCCTGCTTACACAAATTCAGCTTGCATGCCACAGAACAAAACCATTAAAACATATAGGTTACACATGAAAATTCAAATCCCATCAACTTTGAAAGCCTTCTCTCTTACCTAGTACATTTGTACCTTACAGAAGTGCTGCTGTTTACCTTCTAGGTCAGAAACAACCCATCTCTGTGTCCTGGTTTGAGCTAAACAGATAGAACAAGTGCAGTATGCAAATTTTGCTATGTGCCAACTGAATAAAAGTTGTTAACACTAGAATGTTTTCCAGCTAAGTAATCAGGCGACAACAGAATCAAAGTGAACACGCTGATGCCTGAATGTAGAAATCAGGATCCGTGGCCTCTGGGCAACTGGAAAGCTTCCAGGATATATGTCTGGATATATCAGGAATGTATCTGGATATATCAGGATGTATTGTCAACTGGACTCCAATATCTAGTGTTCAGCTGCATCACATCACCAGCTGCCTCCCTGTCCCTTTCTCCTTCTCTCTCTAACCTTCCTCTCTCTCTCTGCCTCCTTCTCTCTCTCCCCTTCCTCTTCTTGCTCTTCTTCTCATTCCTTGTCCTTAGTAACACATAATGCATTCACATTGTACACAAATTGCATAACATGCTTGCAATTAGGAATGTGAGGGCTAGAAATTCTGTAGAGATTTGAGTAAAAGGAGCATACAAATAATCGTGTAACTTAGTACAAGAAAGTAACATTAAGATGTTTGATACCTACATACATCTGCATTTTTTTTTTCTGTTCCACACAGCAAGGGCTAAAAGAGCAGTTATGAAGAATGGAGAATAATGAAAACGAAGAACTCTTAGGAAAAGTATCTTTAAATAAAATGAGAGAAATTCATATTGCCTAGATTAATGTGGTTTCATCAGTATGTCATACTGCTGTTATGATAAAAAAGAGACAAGAAGAAAAGATTGTCTTCCAGATGGAAAATGAGCACCACATTCAGTTGTCTCCTCTGAGCTGTTTTCTGGAGGACTCATTTTCCTTCCACTGACTCCACAGAACACCTCATGAATCCAACTCAGTGGCTGATTTTGGTGCCTAAACTGGTGTCTAAAGCTTCACGTTGCAGATATTTCTTCAGCAGAAAACCATTAAGTATTAAGAAGACATAAGAGCAATGAAAAATTATACCTATTCTTGAAATGTAGGATTGAGGACATACAATTAATACACTTCATCAATTTTGTGTATATATTAACTTTACGATCCTACCACAGAAGGTGAGGATGAACCCCCTTGAACACAGTATATGGAGATTATATGATTATTGCCTTTTTGTTAGCAAATATCAAGCATGGATGACTGACTTTTAGCAGCAAAACAAATTATTGCTGCAAACCTTGTTCTATTGCATTGCTAACTGGGAAACAGTAACACTGTTGGAGTTATTGCCAAGTGTTTCTGTAAACATGAAATCTCCTAAGTTTCTTAACTGCATGAAGGTTTGGTAATATTATTATGTGTCAGCTTGTAGAGTGCTATTACTTCATTCCTGGAAGATAACTTCTTAATGTGAAGCTGTGATGGTTTTGGCTGGGATAGAGTTAATTTTCTTCATAGTAGCTAGTATGGGGCTGTATTTTGGATTTGTGCTGGAAACTGTCAAGGCCTTTTCTGCTTCTCAGCCTACCGCACGAGCGAGGAGCCTGGGGATGCAGAAGAAGTTGGGAGAGAACACAGCCGGGACAGCTGACCCCAACTAACCCAAGGGATACAGCATATGATGCTGTACTCAGCATTTAAAGCGGGGGAAGGTTTCCCAGGGAGGTGGCTGCTTGGAGATTGACTGGGCATTGGTTAGTTGGTGGTGTGAAATTATTTCATTTACATCACTTGTCTTTCTTGGATTTTATTCATCTCCATTATTTTCCTTTTAATTATCATTGTTATTGTTATTATTATTATAGTCATTATTATTTATTATTATTATTATTTTATTTAATTATTATTATTTCAGTTATTAAACAGTTCTTATCTCAACCCATGAGTTTTCTCTCTTTTACCTTTCCATTCTCTCCCCCCTGTCCAGCAGGATGTAGGGGGTGAATGAGCAGCTGTGTGGTGCATAGTTTCATTCTGGAATTAAGACACGACAAAAGTACTATTGTAATCAGCACTATGCAAAAGGAAAGCTTATGCTTGCTAGTCATTATGCACTATCATGCAAGGGAAAGAAGGCTGGAGAAGTGAAGAAATGTATTATTATTAAGTGGGCTCATTCTCAAAAAACAACGCGAATTTTTAATCATACATGTTCTTCCAGAAATTTTTTTATTCATCAGAGTTAGTATGGATGTTCATTCCTGTTAAGAATTTTTCAGACAAATAAGCACCATGTAGTCACTTGCTCACTTTTCCCCCTCAGCTCAAAAAAGAATTTATTTACCTGCCTTTGCATAAAATATTCAGTAACTCTTGCTTTCCTTTTACAACTCCTGCTGTAAAAGTTATTGACTGAGTTTTGGCTGTAGAGTGTGTTGAGAAAATATTGTGCAACATAAACAGTAAAGCATAAACAAGTAACAACTGAAAGAATTTTTTTATATTGAAAGAGACCCCATGCCTCATCATTGCTTGTGTCTCTATCATTTTATCTGAAGCAAATCTCAGAGGATCAAGAATGAATTCAATGTTTCTGATATTTCTGGTAGGTATCAGCATTGTTTGTGAATGAAGGACAGATACAAATTAAAGAAGATCCACATGATTTAACATGTTGGTGTTGTTAACAGCAATCAGAGAAAGAACTCGTCAAAAGAACTTTCCTAAGTGCCATTAGGAGAACATCTGATGTATGGAATAGTTTCTATCATTCCCTTTTTAAAATTTGAATCACAAAAATAATTATTTCTTGAAGTTCTGTTTGATTTTCTTCTTTTCCTCATTCTGTGCGGGGCTCACTTTCTCCTTAAAACCAGAGTACGTGGTTTCTTTATTGTAAGAACTACTGAAAACAGATTGATTTGTTCCTATTGCATCTTAGTTTTAAAAAAAATATTTTCATTGGCCTTGAATTAGTCTAATCTTTTTTCTCTAATTCGTGCATAAAATTATAAGCTTTATTACTACCTAATTTTCCAAGAGATTGTAGAGTAATTAAAGCTTCCATCAGTCACCAGGGGCCATTTTCTTACATCAGTGACTACTTTTGTTTTGCAGATTGTTAAAATGCAAACATAATGCATATCTACTTCGAGAGACTGGGCTGGGTTCCTTCAGGAGATTGGCCCCTAATTGAAAATTACATTTCTTTTTACTGTCATAAAACCAGAAGTCCTCTGCACTGGACTGGTGGTACCAGTAAAGCCACAACCCGAAGTGTAGAGGATCCATCTGCAAGAGTTATAAGATCGTATCTGTACACTAACTAGTTACTTTTCCTTGTTTCTTTTTTTCTTTCCCCCAAACCTCTACTAGAGGAAAAAATGAGAAAAGGACAAAAGAAAACCAAACACTGTGCCTATATACATACATGTCTGTTTTTACTAAGAGCTGTCAGTCAATACATATCTGATCCACCGGTCTCACTAAAAAGTCCCCAGCAAGCTAATTATAAGGAACTCTGCTCATTAACTCTATCAGTAATCCCAGACAGTACCCATCTGGTGCTACTTTGGCTCCAGTCCCTGTACAACAATGACATTTGCCCACACATGGGACAATTTCTCCACAGAAAAGAGCAGCTTGGTACGCCTTTGATTACCATCAAGCTTTAGGGTGCATTCTGCTCTCTGCTAATCAGTTTAAGAGTCTGTTGCAAATCCTTAGTTCATGGTCAAGAAAACTGTTGTGGTTTAACCCAGCTGGCACCAAAGCCCCATCCAGCCACACGCTCACTCTGCCCCCGGTGGGATGGGGGAGACAATAAGAAGAGTGTAAGTGAAAAAACTTATGGGTTGAGATGAAAACAGTTTAATAGGTAAAGCAAAAGCTGCTCACACGAGCAAAACAAAACAAAAAAATTCATTCACCACTTTCCATGGGCAGGCAGGTGTTCAGCCATCTCCAGGAGAGCAGGGCTCCATCACACATAACGGTGACTTGGGAAGACAAACACCATTGCTCTGGACATCCCCCCTTTCTTCTTCTTTCCCAGATTTATGTGCTGAGCATGATGTCATATGGTCTGGGATATCCCTTGGGTCAGCTGGGGTCAGCTGTCCTGGCTGTGTCCCCCTACAGCTTCTTGTGCATTCCTAGCCCACTCTTTGTGGGGGGGTGGAGTGAGGAGCAGAAAATGCCTTGACTCTGTGTGAGCACTGCTCAATAATGAGGACAACATCTCTGCATTATTGACACTGTTTCCAGCACAAATCCAAAATGTAGCCCTGTACTAGCTGCTATGAAGAAAATTAACTCTATCCCATTCAAAACCAGCACAAAAACTTAAGATCTCTTGTACTTCAACTGCTTCAGCTAAGTGACCTTCACTTTATTTGAGCCATCTGTCTCCCTCACAGATAGGTTAGACAGAGTTTGAGGAATCAGCTCCTTTGGCTGGGCTTTCATAAGTCTAGGATAGCCTTTATTTTTAGACATAACTTAGGTAGCAAATATTAAGAATGACAGAATCTTAGGATGTTGCCAATTAACCAGACCCTTTTTCCACAGAAAACTGCTATTTGAACTAATCCCATATTTTACTGTATTGAAAGCTTGCCTCTTAGCCCAGGGTAGGGTACCAAACTCTAAACTCCATCCAGAGTGTCTTTATCTGTAGCCAAAGAACTAGTTCACACACCTTCTGCTGTTCCATATATGAGCATAGTTATTCAACTTCATATATTAACTTCAAATGTGGACAATTCTGCCTCAAAATGAGAATTTAGAGGGGAACATGTCAGAAGCATGCAAACAATGATATTCAAACTTATTTGGAATATAGAAGATGGTTTATTTTTCCAATAGAAGACTTTTTAGGCTTACAATAAACATGAATAATCTGCAAAGGAACAAATCATGTTTCTTGTTTCCAGCTCCACTGAAATGCATGCTTGTAAATAAGTTATTGCAAGAAACTCTTTCATTCAAAAAAGTAAGAATTAAACTCTCAAGTTGTTACTATATACAATGGCATTTTTCTAGTCAGTTGAGGTATTCATATATGCATATTCTGTCATACTCTGTTAGTGGTACAAATATGTGTTTACCACTTTCAATATCTTTTAATACTTCAGAGCAGTGGGAGAATAAAACTATGTTCTTTACTAGTTCATGCGTTGCCAAGAGTTGTTGATTTAATCCCTTCTTTCTTGGTGTGTTGAATTAGCTAACAATAACCTACTTTGAATTAGAATTATAGGCTCGGATTTTGGAACCGTCTTTTATTTATTTTTCGTATATATACAAAACAATGTCAGGATTTGACATTATTGAAATAAAATCAACATTTAACTCCTAATTAACATTTTAATTAGCAATTTAACAGGCAAAACAATTATTTCAAAGTTTAATTTCTTATACAGTTGTGTTCACTCATTGTAATATCTTTGTACAAAATCCTTCTACAACGTTAATTAGGATCAGCTCTAGAAAACTATATTCTCTCTGCGTCCTTTCTTTCCACCTTTTCATTTCTGATGCTGTCATGTAATCAGACCCATTTGTATTCATTCCAATTTCTGTGTGATGAATGTTTGTCTTTGTTTGGCATTGTTCACATCAAACTTCCTACTCATGTATCCCTGATATATGTATTTAGTTCATCTTTCAAAAGGATTTTTAGAGGGAGAAAGTCAGTATAAAGTTCTGGTTTAATAGTTCATTTCTTCAGCTGCTTTTCAAAACAAATGCCAGAATTAGGTTTCATCGTGACAGCAAGTCCTGGAATAACCAGATTTTATTTGTTAGATTATATATGTGAATATAATTAGCAGATGACAAAACAACAGCTTACAATGCATAGCACTTAAAACCTGTTTCCAGTTAGACCACGTGCCTACTTTAAATAATTCTATAAAGCTGAGATTAGATGATGTGAGTGATTATGCTCTATAAACTAACCTGTGTCAGCACAAGCAATACTTGCAATACACTGCAGGTTTAATCAGGTAGATTTGTCGGTGCCTGTACAGCTCTTCTGGTTTAGAGAAGGAAAAATAATTAACTGCTAAAGCGCTTTTTTTTGGCCACTATAACTAACTTTGTGTGAAGTTTCAGATGACGTGGATGAGCTTTAAAAGAACTATACTGGCGACAAACTCTCTGTGGCTGTGTGTCTTGTTCCCTCTCCACACTTTCACTCATCCTCTTCCAGCTGCCAGAGCACCTGGGGAACGGCCTGTGTCCAGATGCCATCCCCTCCCTGCTGGAAGAGGCCTACGAGCAAGGTATGCAACCAACACTTCACATGATGATGCAATTGGGTTGTGATAAAGTTAAATATAAATCAATTAAGATATTCTATACAATAATGAAAGTTGCATTTCTTTCAGTTCTCATTTTCTCTCCCCCTCATTCCACCTTTAAAAGATAATCAAGAGGGGTTTTTTTACTCCCTTCAAGGTCCTGCTTAAACGGCTGCCAAGTCTCAGCCTGCCAAGCCGTTTATCCTTTATGGATGGTGGTTGCTGAAGGAATGTTATCGAAATGGAGGAAAAAGGGGAACAAGGCTGATTATCTCAGATCCTCTGACACCAAAATTGTCCTTGATGATCCATATGCAAAAACAGTGGGACAGCTTGGACATCCACAGAAATGACTAACAGAATCTAAGAGGAGGCCCTAAGACCAATCAATGGGATTGTCTGTCTTGTGTTTTTATGCCACCTATAGCACTATTACCACTGTGGTAGCTCAACTACTGTATGGCCATCCAGATGTAGATATTGCTGCCTTTCACACCTAGTAACCTCAAACACTTATTCTGGACAAGTGTATGAGTTGTCAGGTATTTTGTCATCCTCATGTTCCTAAGCTGCCTTTCTTTATCTACTGCAACATGCCCTCAAGAGTGAGTACCCTGGCAACCCTCCTTGCCTTCTCGCTACAGCAGAGAAGGACTAAGAGCGGGACTGACAAATATGGAGGATATGTCACTACCAGAGTAATCTCTTGACAAAAAGGGCAAGTCTTTTAATCCTTGATTGCTTCTGAATGCTTTCCTGCACTGTGAGTTGCTGCTAGCCGTCCCTCTCACAATGCCTTGTTCTCAAGAGTACATTGTAATTCAGAGAAGTGGGAGCTGTTGAAATTTAATATATGTATAGAAATGCATGTGTATCTCAGCTAGGAAATTAGATATCACCAAGATGGGAGTGTTTAGAAGCCTGTAAATCAAGCAATCTTCAAACTTCAAAATGAAATTTTACCAGGCTGACATTTCTGAACAGCAATTTCATACTAATTGATAGTTCTTAGTTATTATCGCTGCTTCTAACTATATACAAAGCCATTTATCCTTAGTGGTTATATTCTGCATTAGGTCTGAATGCACAACACCAGAGAGCTGATGCTCTATAGTTAGCAGTGATAGCTGTGGTCTATTGTGATCTCCTGGCTGAGGTAAAGATGATCAGTCCTGACTTGTCTTCCATGAGAAAAGTCTGTGCAGAAGCAGGCTTGTCTTCTTTCTTCCTCAGTTTTATTCATTCATGCCTGGTATTATGTTGCTTGCCCTTCTCCTTAAGAGACTCTCATGTGCTTTCATTGCTGTCTATTTTTGTTTTGATTTTGCCAGTTATTCTGCATGTGTGTTCAACAGGACATGATGTGTATTTGCAGTCCATTGTGCTCTCCTTGTTCTTTGCTCCTTATCTTGCATATTCCATTACTTAGATCACTGTTAATGTATTTTCCCATGCAGCTACAGAAGTCTTTATTTTCCCTCTTGCTGATCATACTTCTCACATACCTGTTAGGAATGCTTACACATCGTGTTCGCCCATGCCATCAGAGCATTACCAATGTTTTTGGCAGTCCATTGTGCTCTCCTTGTTCTTTGCTCCTTATCTTGCATATTCCATTACTTAGATCACTGTTAATGTATTTTCCCATGCAGCTACAGAAGTCTTTATTTTCCCTCTTGCTGATCATACTTCTCACATACCTGTTAGGAATGCTTACGTGTTCGCCCATGCCATCAGAGCATTACCGATGTTTTTGTTTACACTATTCTGGTACACTTATATTTGCATTGAAGGCTAGCTAATATTGTTTGTAACCTAATAATTTACTTGTAATCTGTAGGTATCAAAAGCCTCTGCTTTGACCACAGTGTATTAAGGTAGACCCATTCCTTTGCTGTTCATGTGCTAGGAGGTCTCACTAGGACAGTTCACCCGTTTCTGACAAGTGCTCCTAATGCCTTGTGCAACTCTTTCTTACAACATAAACATGAGAAGATTGAATAGGAAGAAAGCAGAGAAGGGGAAGGGGACCAACCTGTGTGAGCAGAAAGAACAACACTGTGATAATATCTGTCCCTTTGTAGGCTTCTTTTTTTAGCCAGCAGTTTAATGAGATAGATTAAAAATGTCTTGTTTCAAGTGACTCCAGAATAAAGCCTTTCAGCACAGCAGAGAGGTTTGTTGTGAATCTGCTGTGTTCTGTGGGGTGGCACAACCGAACTGTTCTGCAGTCGTAGACCTTGTTCCCTCAGTCACTTTGTCACCCCCTTCCCCCTAGACTACCACTGTTCAGAAGTACCTGCTGGTGCAGAAACCAGCCTGCTTCTCCTCTGCAAGCAGCTGTACAGGAGACTGCTCAGATGATGACAGACAAGTTGATGAGAAGCACAGCAGAAACCACCTGCCTAATTGGCCCTGTCTGATACTTTTCTTCCATGGTCTGACACTTTCCCATCTCCCCTACTAGAATGAAACTTACAGTGGTTCACAGGAGCCCCGGGGGCTACCTATGGCCTGAAAGTCACCACAGCAGGATTGTGTCACTCGTGCTTATGGCAGGGTGAAAGAGAATGATTAGATGGACTAAAAATGGGCTAAGACTGGTGTCATAACCTGCAGCTGGAGACGGAGATGCTAGTTAAGGCAGGTGAACTAGTGATCTGGAATAGTTTCACAACAGAGGTGTAAGGAAAGAGACTCTGGTCAAATGAACAGCCAATTTACACAGTGGCTTCTTCTTAGCCCTTCTATAGCAACCTCTTTCTCTGGTAAGTTTGGAGATTCAAACTAGACTTCTATTTGAATCCTCACATCCAATAAATTAACCAGTCTGCATATAGCGACAAGATAGACAGACCCTGATGTATCATTACTTTTCCTGATTTTCAGGAACATCACCACCTTCAGCTCTAAGTGTCATTTCTTCACAATCCTTTTTAACCAAAAGCAGCCAACTTGTTGCTCACCTCCCAAAAGGACCAAAAAAGTACCAAAACATATTTTAGCCTTCTGTTAATTGGCTATGTACTAATGGTTTAACTGGAGCAGGATTTCTATTTTCATTTTTGTCTGAAACAGAACGGTTCAGATTTGCATTAACACTCTTCAAGAACCAAAAAGAGCATGAGGTGAATGGAGATAAAGAGGTCAGACACTCGAATTATTTCTTATTTAAGCTGTGTAGACAGAACTATAAGGTGAGTTTTGAAACTAGAAAGCACCTTAGGCAAAAGAAATTTAAATCCTTTCATGAAATAATTATTTAAATTTTGTCCTATGCACACAGATTTCCCACTTCCTAGATTCTCTAAAACCTGAGGACATGGTGGTTTTTTAGGAAGAAACACAATGCTAATAAGTTTCATAGGGTCAATGCAAGGTATTTAGGATTTCCTAATTAAAGCCCATTAATCAACTGTAAGAGGTAGACACCAGTTAAATACAAATGCCTCCAAACTGCACACTTCATGTTTACATATTCAAAATCTATGCTTTTTGCCTTTACTTATCCCGCACAACTTGTTAAGTGACAGTTGTATGCAATACTATTCTGTGGTAACTGAAAGAACTTGCCCCTAAGAACTTGACTTGCACTATGATCACAGCAGATGAAATGTTACATATTACATCATTCTAAAGAGTACTTGCTCACTCTCTACAGCTTCTGTCTCTGCTAAAGGGCAATCTTTTGAGAAAATAGATTGAGTTCAGAATGAAAATTAATAGAAGCAAGGCAATATCCTGACCAGTTAAAAAAACCCGTAGACCTGATTCTTTGAAAAGGGCAATTTCGCACAGTTCAAAACAGTTGTGGACAACATCAAGTGGGAGAACATACTGAAACATAAAAGCATGAATTATGATTGGGAAATATTTAAGAATACTTTATGAAATGTCAAAATCTCCCACAATTGCACCTCATGAAAGACCACTTCAGTAAAATAGTCACCTCAGTTAAAAAGAGATGTAAAAATCACAATAAAAATTAAAATAAAAAATAGAAAATAAAAATACAGTACACAGGAAAAAAAGAGAAGCAGACAGAATAGAACCAAAAATCCAGAAACAAACAACTGCATAGGAACACCCTAGTAGAACCATAGCCTGAGTCACTTAGAATTAAGAGTATTAGGAAGGAATTTTAGAAATTTACTCAGAGCAAATGAAATCTAAAATCTGGAATAGTAAAACCTGACACTAGATAAAAATACTTACATGACTAAGCAAAACACATTAAAAATAAAATATTACATAAATATTCTATTTTGGTATTTAAAAACGCAAGAAAAAGAAGAGCTAATATGTCAGTGTTAAAAAGGCATAATACCTACAAGCCAACAAAGTTGATACCCATCATTATCAAGGAAATAGGACATAGGTTTCTATCCATTAAGTATGTAGGTAGCTGGATCACATCACGACTCTGGTAGCTCTGAGTAAGACAACTAAGCTCTCTTTGTAGAACAAAAGCACAGATCAGTCACCTCAGAATAGAAATCAAAAAGGCTTTAAAACTGAAGGATTAGCTGCCTAAAATTAGGCAATAGGAACTGTTTGTCTCAGCAACATGTCTTAAATCCTTTGTCACATCAAGGTTCTGCTGAGCACCATCAGAAAATGCCTCAGATTTCACTAAAATAGTGCCTGTGGAGTTCTGGTATTTTTTTTTACATCTTTTTCAAGACCTACGAAGTGGAATCTTGTTTTTAAATCATGCTTGGAGAAGAAGTGACCACAATAAGAGTTAGGTGGAGATATACAACTACTTCCCAAACTGTGTGTGTGTTTTATATAATGACAGTTTTATGTCAAAGTTACAAATGACTTCTGTGAAGAAGCCTGCAAGCAAGAAGCCTGCAAGAGCCAAGCAACTAAGAAGTGCAAAAAGTGTGGGGGCTATAACTTCATGGCAGCCATGTGAGTGGAGCTGATGCTGAAAGTTCAGGACATTAGAGGCATTAGGGAGTTTGGGGGGAGGATAAGTCATGGAGACTTGCCATGTAAAATGATCAAAATCCACTCCTAAGAGCACATCTTTGATTCCAGCAGCTCCTAGAAGAAAGTGTTTTGCTTCTGTGCCCTCAAACGGAGCCATGGAGGATCACACACACCTTTTCGGCCATGTATGGCAGAAACATTCCTGACTGGAGGGTCTGTGCAAGCAGCTGTGTTGATGGTCACATCAGTATGTTCTGAAGGAGTAGTGACTCGTTGCATGATTTACTAGGGTACTATTCAAAAGTGAGTTATCTTTGCTGTTCCTTTGACATGATGGAAAACTTTTTCCTAAGACATGATACATATTTAACCCCTCTTCTTTGCCAAGAACATGGTGGAGCAGGGGAGAAATATAAGATATGCTAGAAGACAAGTCAGCCATAAATACAGAGTTCATTCATCCATACTGTCTATGGTGAATGGATCCCTAAGCAGAATTCTTTGAAATCAGTCACAAGATTTATCGTCAAGAAAGCTGGTGGAGAGCCCTTAGTTGAAGCCAGGACATAAGATTTCAGAGTGGACAATTCAAAAATTCAACCCTAGAATTCAGTCCCTGGGCTTGTATGTTTTAGCAGTATCATAGAATCATAGAATCATAGAATGGCCTAGGCTGGAAGGTGTAAGAGACTGTGTTAAAAATGTTTGTCTCAACCTTGCTGAAGAAAAGACTGTGTTATGTTGAAATTGCCCGCGAAGAAACTTCAAGGCTGCCGTTTGCAAGCTTGGACCACTGATAAGTTCCAAACAACAACTTCAGAGCCCAGCCCAGATAAGCCACAGGACTTGACTTGACTACTGATACAATTTAAGGGCCCAGCCCAGATAAGCCACGGGGTTCGAAGTTCTGAACAACAACTTCTGGACCTGATACAGCAGCTGTCTCGCAAGCCCACCGGTTTGCAAGCCCACCAGGTGTAACTGCTGATAGGGTGGGTGCCCTGCAAGGCGAAAATGGGCTCTCTGGGGACTTATGCATGCTCCACTGATGGAGGCGATGCTGGAGGGGGTGAAGATTGCTCCTGATGACCCTCATATGCACGCGCTAACCAGGCAGAGAATGAGCAAAGCGGCTCTTGGAATACTATATAATGCCACCGTGAACAGCTATTCTTCGGAGATCTTCCCCACCGAATTGAAACAGGCGGACCTGCGAGACGTCGCCGGATCTGTGGTGGTAGCTATACTTCTTGCTATCTTGAACTTCTACTGCTTTGCTTTTCCTTTTCCTTATCTCTCTTTCCTATCGCTCTCTAGTGGTTGTTAGTCAATAAAGAGTTTTACTTTTGTGACATCTGACACCGTTTGTGTCTTAATTTCACCTTTGCGATCAAAACGAATCACCTTGACTCTAACTCCTATCAGGGATAAGCGGGTCAAGACAGAAGGGACCTTAGAGATCATTTAATCCAACTCCCTGTCATGGGCAGGGAAACTACCTCTCGACTAGATCAAGCACGACATGGGGACCAAACGGAAATGTATAGCTATTTATATTTCAGTTATAGATTTAAAATTGTCCTTGCTGACAGTTAAAATAATAGGCTCGAATGATATGACTGAATCTCTTACTACCTGTCTTTGCTTTCAGGAGAGTAGCTACTACTTAATACTCCTACTGGCAAACCTGGTAGCCATTCTTAGCACACACTGGAAGCATCAAATCCCCATGGTATAAAAAGAATGCACATTGTGTGAATACCCAGGGGGCTTAAACATAGGATAGCGACTGAGTGGCTCATCATTGTCAAGCCTGATATTTTTCTGAGTATGCCCGTCAATTGAATTGTAAGTGTGTCAGGAAATTAGACCAGAAAAACCTGAGATGTCCATGAACTTCAGGAGCCTCAAGTGTTTGGGCATATGTAAGAGACTGTGTTAACTGAAGAAAA
>NW_009706293.1:0-2521 GCF_000703405.1 Apaloderma vittatum | reverse complement strand
AATATATAAAAGCTCAAGAACGCTTTTAAAATAGAGGAATACTATCCAGTGTGTACTAAGGGATTTGTCTTCTATTGCTGAAGTATCCCATATTTCAGAAGGGTAGTAGGTAAAAAAAAAAACCAGACAAGAAGGTTCCTGCACAGAAGTCTAGAAAAGACTCGGCATGTTTAGATCACGTGGTTTGCGTCACTCCAAAACCATGCCCCTCTTAAAACCAAGTCAAAGGATATAAATATGTGCAAAGGAACTGATGTGAAAAAGATCTATGACTAGAGCTGGTGCTTCTCTGCTTCCAAGTAAAAAACCTTTACTCATAGAAAGGCATTAAGCTGGAGAAAGTAAAGCTTCGTTTCTCCTCCTCCTTTTTGTATCCACCAAAAAACGTCCTCCAGACATTTTCATCTCAGAAACTTTTTTGTTTGAAAAATTGTTTACCTCCAAATTTCACAAAACCACATACGAAACCATCAGTCTAACGCAATACATCCAAAAAATAATAAGCTGTTTCAGCATCTGTCAGTAGCAGTGGCCAAAAGCCAAGACTTCAGAGCAACACAGGAAAACAAACCCTGTAGGCAAAGGTGAACTTCTGTTCTTAATCAGAACAGCTTACATTCCTGCCACTTATTTCTAAATATTTGAACATTCTCCTGAACGAATCGTGCCAGTTTTGAATGCAAAACCGTCACCTTTTTTCCAAGTGATGTATGTGCAAGACATTCTACTTGTTAGCTGTGCAACATTTAAGAAAGTGTTTACTTCTATAAGCTTTCTATTTTTCACTTTCCAGTCTCATTTAAAATAAATTATTCTTTCAATCTTTATTTTCCTTGCTAGAGACTGTTTCTTAGACCCATCAATCCTGACCTTCTAAATACAAGTGCATTTGATCATATTGTCCATGAGATCGCCTACTCAGTGGTTTCCAAGTGTTACTCCTCGGAATACAATTAATTTCTCATTTAAGAGGTCCTTTAGTTTAGAATGTTTAGAAAATAGTAGAATTCTAGTTCCTTAATTAGTATCTCTGTCAAATCAGAAGACCTTCTTTTCTTTACTTTTGATGTTTTTGTTCTTTTTCATTAACTTTTTTTTTTCTTCCTCCATGTAATATCATTGGGATTTAATATTTCTTCTCTAAGGAAGTTCAACTTCCTTCTTTTGTGTTTATTACTATAGGCTGCCAGGAAAACATATGTAAATAGGAATCATGAATCCCAGTAAGTGCTACAAATGCTTACAAATAAAGCTGGTAATTCGGTCCTATAGCATATAAAAACAGCATTGGTTATTTCTCATTTCCCTTTGGAAGGGAGTCTTCTACAGCAATATGCATATTGCTGATATTCATTGCAGAAAAACCAGTTTTTGCAAACAAGATCCTCTCTTCCAGTCAAGATGCACTCACATACCTAATAACAGTTCTCTTCTCCTGACGGCAAATCTTCTCATCATCCGTGAAGAGAATGGTGTGGTACGGGACCACGGGATCGCAGGTCGGCAGGATGCCTGAGATCACGTGGTTCACCATTTCCAGAATCCCGTTGTAGACAAGCAAGTCATCCACCAGAAGCTACGAGTATTTAAGAAACAAAGGAAACATCTAGAAATGCTGTCTCTATCAATTAACTAGACACCACTTTGCCCTACTTGTTTGACAAAACTTGTTTAGCTTTGGGTCTTTAAAGCTTCCATTTCTCTCTATTCGCTGCTGGGTTTTGACTACTAATTTTTTTCGGTTTTTTCTTACTAATGCTTCTAATGCAGCTTCCAAGTAGGTAATTAAAAATGTATTTCATGTTTTACATAATTGCCATTCTATTAACTGGAGTGAATCACTCTTAAATCTAGGAATTAATGAATCTTTCCTCACTTCAGCTGTCTAAAACTTGGGTTTGTAGTTTGAACTAGTCTTCTAGGCCTGCTCTACAGTCAGTGGAAAAAGGAAAGCATTATCCTGTCTTAAGACAATTATCTATGAAAAAAATTAGATAAATCGTTCTTTCCCCAGACAAGAAAGGGGGAAGACTGGCACAGATTAGTCATTTTAACACTAAATGCAAAGTTAAATAAGATGAATCCCATCCTTTGAGATTATATGGAATGACACTTCAGGAAACTGTGAAACTAAGTACAGAAATCAAGCAAGCTGACTCACTAGAACATACAAAATGCACACAAAAATTACTTACACCGAACTCTTTCACACCTCTCTGAGGGGTTTTGGCATAATTCCATAACTTGATCATTGACACAGTAGTAGGTACATCAAAAACGACATATACCCTATTCACCTGTAAAAGAGAATTAATTTATATTTAACAGCACAAGTTCCCCAAAGAAATGAAATTCTCATGCATATTCCTAAAGGGTGTACGGCCAGAGGACAGGTAACCAGTGCTGCCAGTGTAAGCTCAGCTATCGTCCCTGCTCATCGCTCACAGTGGTTGTTTCTCCCCCTGAGCTGCCCTCGCAAACGTACATACAACTCACCAGGAGCCATCGACACCTGAGCTTG
>NW_009706292.1:0-14821 GCF_000703405.1 Apaloderma vittatum | reverse complement strand
CCGGGAGGGGATGGGTTTGGCGCTTGGGCTGTGCTGACTTCTCGTTCCTGGAGCTTTCCCCGTCCTGTTATTTTTCTTTGTGTTTGGTCACAGGCCTGCTATTTTCAGGCTCTTTCTGCGTTCAGTGGTTAATTATTTGCCTTCATCCTGGTGTTTCTATGTTTAATACCGATAGGAAATGCCTCTGCTGTAGTTATCATTGTCCTTTACGTTTATACATGGTCTAAGAGTGTAACTTTATTCTCTCTTGAAGTCTATGTGACGTGGTGACGTATAAACTTGTTTAACCCATGATTCAGTTGAAGAGCAAGTAAGAGTAGTTATAAAACTCAGTTTGGTTAATTTTTTTCAAAAGGTATTAAATAGTCTTGAGTGAAAAAAAAATACCAAAAAAGCCACCACCAAACAACAAGCAGACCATCAAACCGGATTCTAAAGTGATAAAACTCTTTACAGCTGACTTTAAATACTTTGTGGTGTTTAACCTGATATTTGAAGTTCTTGTCTTGAGAGTTTGACCGGTGGTGAAGCACAACAAGAGGACCATAAACTTCTAGAGAAAATGAATTTTTTTTTTCCTAATGATCCCCTTTCTATTTATATAACATAACCTGTTAAGAATAAGGTAAATTTTTCTGTAGAAGGACTGCAAGAATTATGAACTCGTAGTTTTGCACCTAGAATATAGACACTATGTTTGAGGTTTCTCTAAAGTAGCTGTAGGTGAGAAGCTTGTTCAGTGACACAGCTTGTGGCCAAGGCACATGTAGTTTAAGAACTGAGAATAGTCGCACGGAATTTTGTCAGCCTTTTTTTGCCACTTGCTTTTGTAGAGCTGAGAGATTTCTCTGAGGTGCAGTGCACAAGGGCATCAAAGAGCAGCAACGTGTATACATGAGCCTGGTGGTAGCCTCGGGAAATCTGGTGGTGGACTCGATTTCATTTGGGTACTTTGTTAAAAAGCGCAGTTACCTTAGACTATTAGGTGGTATTGTCCTTATCCTTCTCAAGTACCTTTGAAATGTAAATTTATAGAAATCTCAAGAAACTCTTTGAAATATTCTAGCTGAGTCTTTTGGAAACCTTGGATGAAGAAATGAGGGATTGAGTAGAAGTGGGGGAAGTGTAGATAAGTAGGTGATAGTGAGGGTTGTGATGGTTAAGATCACAAATAGGGAAGTTGGTTCCTATGATTCGTCTGATATTCTGAAGTTTTCAGGATGGTGGGTGTAGCATCAGTAATGGAAGTGTCTCTGGGACTGTAGTTAATGCTCTGCCGCAGACACAGCCTTAGGCGGTCAGTGCAGTTGTCCATGAGCTGGTGTTTTGAACTAAATACCCGTATATCATGCGAATGGAGAGGTGAACAGCTGCTTTATCTCTCACTCTCAAGAGAGATTTTTACTTTATCTTTGTACACATGCAGATTAACAAAGAATTAGGCAGGTTGAACACTAGTAGCTGAAATATTTGCCTGCAGTATGTTATGAAGAAAGTCTGCTGTTAAGGTGCAACATGTTAATGTCAATCTGCAATACTTGTTATGGTTTTATGAAAAAACAGCTGCTTTGTTTTCAAAGTAATCTATATAAATTGACATTTGGGAGGTTTTCACGTCTTGTTCAGTTTGCAAATAGAACTGCAGCTGGTATAAAACCATGCAAGTTCGTCCTGCTATGCTAAAATATCTTCATGAATAACATTTCTGGGCCAAATTATGTCCTTAGTGAAATCTATTCAGAAGGCTTGATTAGAACAAGAGAGACCACTGGATGTGTAAAGACGTTAATGGAAGTATGTTCACCTTTTCAGTGTGTTCTTTTCCCATTTAGTTGCTTTCATTGCATTGAACACCAGTTGTGCACATTTCTTTCTCCTAGCATGAAGTCACGAGGCAGTCTTGACTGCTCTATACAGGATAAGTTTCTGGGTTTAGTCCTAGGTCAAGGTTTAGAAGGACTGGGGGGACATCTTGCTTTTTGTCATCTGAGGAAAATGTGATGCAGAAATGGTTGGGAAAGGTAGATGTGACCTATATTATATGTACTCTCATACAAGTACACGTTTTTGCATGGAGATACTGTTTGAGTGCTTTAAGTAATTTTGGTCATGTAAATATTAGAAAGTAATTGACCTACAAACAAAACCATTTAGAGAATACTGTGGATCAGTGTTTAGTCTTACCACTATTCTCAAAAGTGCATGGAGAAAGTGCAGTCTAATCCAGTGGGAAAGCAAAATGTGACTACATATTAGTTCTGTTAAGTCTTGAAAAATCAGGTGTGCGGTTACACAGTTCACTGCAAGGCTGTCAAGCTATTGCCTAATAATAGGATAGCTACTTGTGAGACTGTCTTTACAAAAAATAATTCTAAGTGTGTCTTCAAAGGAAGGACTAAGTAAATAGATTTTTCTTGGTTTTCAGTCTTAACTTTTTTGATTTTCAACTTTCTGTCTTCTGTGTAGGGTAGTGATACAGAACGAGATGGAGTAGCCCCAGAAAAGTCCTCTCCAGAAAGAGAGAAGAAAAAAGAACAATCAGATGCCTCTAGTTCTCCCAGAACATCAAAGCATCATTATTCAAGATCACGCTCACGGTCAAGGGAAAGAAGACGGAAGTCAGGTACGGTCTTTACTAAGCAGCTTTGCTTATGTGATGTTTTGGTATATGCTCGTAGAACTGAAATCTCTTGAAAGCTGTTCTGGAAAAAAAAGACTTAGCTCTAGTAACTTGTTAGAGTTGGGGAAAAAATGAGGTTACTGATCTTGGTTTTGTATCTTTAAATGTGTTATATTGAAACCTTTTTAAATTTTAGCAATAGAAGTGTTAAGGAGAAAGATCTCTTCAATATTCAAGGGATGAAGGGAGAATGGGGGACAACACCAAAGAGAAAACTATACTCCTCTGTCTTAATTTTAATTAGATTTGTGTAGACTGGGATACTTCTGTGTGATTGTAACAAAAATGAGGCTACCTGACTGGAGTATGACGTGGGCTAGGTTTTCACTGTCAGAGCTTAAATAAATGCAAACAAAGAACTGGGAATAATCGCTAGAGTTTGCTTTCTGCAGTAGATACTCACATAGTGCTGTTTGTTTTCTAAATCTATTCTTGACTTCGGGGGGTGGAACTGGAAGAAACCTGAAAGATTATAGCCAGGTGATCTCCTCTCTAACTTGGTAAATAACAATACATGTTTTCTTCCACAGATACTGAAGGAAGAAAACACAGAAGCCGGAGCAGAAGCAAAGAGGTAATTAACACTTTGTAGCGTTTAGGTAATTGTACAGTACATCTTAAAAAATATCTTGTAGTAATGCACATATGTATGTACCTATATAAATGACTTTATGGTAAGTACAAGAAATTGGAAACTTTAAGCTTAAAAATGGATATGGAGATCCTTTCGTAGTGAAGCATGATTGCAGCCATCATGTTGACAAGGTAATAGCTTTATAGAAAAATACTTTCAGAAACTAGTAACTTTTTTTTTTTTTTGTGGAAACAACCAAAAGACAGAATTCATGTGGAGAAGTAGAATGATGTTCCTGACTTTCACAGAGCTTCCATTAACCAAAAGCCTTGGGTGGCTTTATTCCTGGCCAATGTTCAGGACTTTGAGTGATACATACCCACCTACTTAAGTACATTAAAAATAATTCCCCACCTGACTGAGTTCTGTTTATTGCATCCTGTAATTGTAAAGACTGTCATAGCTTGACAAACAAGCTAAGTCAGCTGGAACCATGACAGTAGCAGCAAGAATTTCAGAGGGCTTGTCTGTCTTTTTAAGTAAATAAGTATGTGTGTCTATATATATAGGGGAGTTAGAAGAGACAGCATCAGTAATACCTTGAAAATAACTGGCTTATGTGCCAGAGACAAGACGAAATGAGCAAACCAGGACCATTGGTATAGTTGCAAAGAAGCTTTAGTCATGTGGGGCAATAGCAGGCTGGGTCAGATGAGGGATTTTTTTAATTTTTAACACAGGTCAGGAACTTCTTCTCCCACTCCAATGGAAGCTCTGTTTAAAATAGGAAAAAAAAAAAAGGAAAAAAAGAAAAATAATCTAGGAGAGTTTTTGTGAAATTGAATATATTGTTTAGCTCACATGATAACATTTCTATAATAAATCATACTCAGCGTGCTAATGCGCGAAGAGACTGAACTGAAGACGCTGCAGACTCAGATAGCAAAATTATAAGCCTACTTCATGATAAGGTAACTATTAGTCATTCAAACTCATATTTCCCTTAAAAATATCTTAAATCCGTTATGGAATATAATGGTGGTTAATGGTGGTGTGTTACTAAGTGTGTGACTGGAAGACTTGATTTTCAAAAAAATAAAATGTTTTTAATGTTTAAAAAAAAAAAGTCATTGCTTAAAATCATGTTCAGTGTTTTGCCATGCTGTTGGATATAATCTTACACAGTTTATTTAGCAGTTTTTAAGTTTCAGAGTGAACAGATGAAGAGTAATGTCCCACAGTAGATCTACTGTTTTCATTCATTTGCAAGATTAAGCTCATTGTCTGTAGACTAAATACTGAATATCAATAATGCTTTTAAATATGTATATCAGAGGTACTACTTCTGTAAATATATAACTTAAAAATAATGTACAGGTAACATCTCAAATTTTAGATGTGTTTTTTATGTAACAACTGATGATTGTGGGAGTTAAGAATAAAATACTGTAAAGGCAGGAAAAATAACATAGCATTATAGACTTGAAGAAATATAATCAAATATATTTAGAAATGGATACATTTGTGAGTTAGAAAGGCTTGGATAAGTGAATGTAAGCTACTTATAGGATCTTCAGATTTCTTTCTTTTGAGAAAGACTTATGATTATAGCTGAAAGAGGAAAAAAAACCTGAGAAATTGCATTTTAGTCAAAAATGTATCATGATTTGTGACTTGAAACAAAACATTTAAATATAAGACTTAAGTGTTCTCTGCTTTTGTGCTAGAAAGAATTTCAAATAAACTGGATATATTAAGGTGTTGATGTCATGACTTCATCATGGCTAGGCATGACTTAGTCTCTAAGGAAAACTGGCAAAAATCAGGCCTGACCTTGCAAAGTATTTTTGGCATTGCGGCTATAAAAAGGAATCTTTTTTTAAGTGGCACTGCAGGAAGAAATTGCGGTATAGTGGAGCAGCATATCTTTAATTTGAAATTACTGTGGGAGGTATCAAAGTGATGTGTGTTAGTTTTTTAAATACTAAAAATGAGATATTAACCAAGTAACCTATTACTTTGCTTTTTAAAAATTGTTAGAAGTTACTGAAAAGAGTTTTGCTCTAAATTATTTAAAGATGGGTAGAAGATTGATTTAGTTGTAAAAGCAAAAAAGCCTACATCTGCAACTGCGTATGGATCTTGGTAACTTTCTACATGATAGGCTTAGGCAAATATTAAATATTGACTACAAATGTGAGTGTGTGTTTATATATGCATATTCATAAATTGTCAGATACTTAAAGATGAGTACTTAGGTATTTGGAATGGAGACAGTAGCTATGAACTCTTATATAGAAACGCTGTAAAGATACCTTGATGGATTCTTTAGAAATCCTTTAGACAGCGGGGAGGAGGGAAAAGGGGGAAAAATTGTAGTGTGCATATGCAACTTCGAGTAATTGGTGGCATTAGGTCAAGTAGCCATCACTGGTGACTGAGTCACACTCCTAAGGTTACTAATGTTGCATCACAGCTTATCATTTTTTATCTTCTGATACCCATACTAACTCTCTTTGTTGCACTATTTTCCTGAAAGAACCAACTTCTTCTTAAAACAGGCAAGAAGACATGAATCCAAAGAGAAGTCCTCCAAGAAGCACAAATCTGAAGACCACAATGACAAAGAACATTCTTCTGAGAAGGGAAGAGATAGCCTAAATTCATCTGAAAATGGTGAGGATAGACATAAACGCAAAGAGAGAAAATCATCAAGAGGCAGGAGTCATTCAAGATCCAGATCTCGTGAAAGGTAAGTTGGTTTACATGGTTGTTACTTAAAGTGCGTTTGCAAAAGCGATGTTTGGAATTTGTGTAGACTTTCTGAAGTACAGCTCAATTCTGTTACTGACCTAATTTAACTCTAAAGCATCAATTTATATGGCATATTTCAGTTCTTGTTGGTGGGGTATTTGCTGCTGCTTGTTTTTTGTGTTTTTTTTTTTTCCATATTGGTTCTGAGTAAAGTATCCTCAAGAATTTTAGGTTATCTGTCTTGTTTATATTTTACTATACAGAGTATTAAATGTTCCCTGTTGCCAGTTAGGGGAAAGAAAATACACCTTAGCAATGTCATGGCTTTTTACCTCCTAAATCAAGAGCTTACCCAGAGGCAGTGCTGGCTAAGCCTCCCTGTATGGTGGGCTACCTAGCACACTCTCGTGGTGGAATCGCTTGGGACAGAGAGCTTGCTGCCGGCAGGACTTTTCGGCTGACTCTGCTCATACCTGAGGGATCTGTAGCAAACACGATAACAAGGAGCAGGCTTCAGCTAATGATACGCTGAGGGACTGTGTGTGACTCATAAGGTGAAATTTGGGCATCTCTTCCCAAAGGTGGGGAGAGGGAGAGTTTTGTTGCCTTGAATTTAAGATTGCTGCAGCAGATTAGTTTGGCCATGCGTTTGTTTGGAGACACGCAATGTAATGAACAGCTAAAAATAGCTATATTGATGAGTATGATTGTTTACATAAGCTCTACCTAACTCACTTGTCTGTTGTGGCTGGTAGTCATGTTTGGTTCCTTTCCCATTTCATCTCCTAGTTCTACAACTTAAACTGTTCCAGGCATGAACTCTTCTGTGTGTAGTTTGCAGTCTCCCCACCCTGCCTGATGCATTTTGCCCTGTGGTGACAAACCTGTATGTAAGTCCTTAAGTAGAAGCTGACTTTAAACATGAGAATATATGTAAAAATTTGGGACATGTGTTTCAGACGTCATCATAGTAGAAGTCGTGATAGGAAAAAATCCCGATCTCGCAGCAGAGAGAGAAAACGACGTATAAGATCTCGTTCTAGATCAAGATCTAGACACAGACATAGAAGTAGAAGTAAAAGCAGAACTAGGAGTAGAAGCAGGTAAGTGTTAACTTCTCCATATGCTTAGTTTTGGTGTTTGGTTGAATGTTTGGTGGCGAGTTCATGTATAGAAGAGTAGTGGGGTGGCCAATTAATGTCTTTAGTGTAACTAAATGTGTTTGTTGTTTTCTCAGCTGTATTGGTAACAGTGGTTAAGGTCTTGGTAGTTTGCATACATCTAATGAAAACATTTGTCCTAGACTGCTTAAATGTCTCAGATTCTTGGCTTTTAATAGTGTGATTTCTCGTTAGCAATTAGAAATGCTGAACTAGTTATCTGTAGGTATCTTATGAGACTACCATTTTAACTTTTGACTGATAGAAGTAGAAGGAAGATAGATAACTTAATATTTTCAGTAGTAATGATTACCACAGTTCAGGCTAATTTTGTTTTCTTTTTACCACAACTGAATTTGCTATTTTAAAGAGGATATTTAAATAATATTTAGATGGAAAAACTGGAAGAATAAGCTAGAGCTAACTGTTTCTTGTGTTTGATAGAAGAATAGTGTGGTTGACAAAGCACTACTTTAAAAATACTGTTGTAGTTGTTTCTGTTTGTTTATGTATATATCGTAAAAGGGAATCACTGGTTGTCAGAGTAGATACACTCATCAGAAGCTAATCCTGATCAGCTTCACAAAGTTCATTTAAAATGTGTCTTGTCTGCGAACTGGCACAGTTGGTATAGTGTTAATTTTGAGTCACATGGTCTATTCTGTGTGGGTGATTACCAAAGCCTTTTGTCAAGTTCAGCATGAGAACATGTATCATGCTAATTTTTCTCCCTGTCTTGGGTGTTTCTCTTTCTTCCTTAAACCTGTATTCTAGAAGCACAGATCGAAGTGCTAGCTAGACACATTCTGGCCTATTTTGGACCTGTTTGACAGAGTTGAGATCCATGCCTGCAGTATGCTAGAGTTAAGGTTTTTATCACTGTATGGAAGTTAATGTGTTTTCCAATACTGATGAATTATTCAGTATTTTGGTGTAGGGTTCTATTTGTATGTGTCACTGTGTGTCCTTGATGCCCTGTCGGATTTTCTGAATGAGTAAGCTGAATTGTGATATAATGACTACTACAGTTGTGTTTTACCTCCTACTTGTTTAAAGCAAAACAAGTAGTTTGAGTGCAAATAGATGTCCCTTGAGAGCTCCCAAAAAAGTGTTGCCAGTGTTCCAGTTAATTTAGTAGTGTTTTGCGTGTTTAAAGGGTGTAAAAGTTGGCAAAGACTATTCAACATCATAGCGGGTCATTGGCAACTTGAGAATATAGCACACGTGTAATGCTACAACATCCCTTGCGAAACTGTTAAGAAGACTTCTTTCTGAAGAACTAGTTGAATTATGTGGTTTGTGTCACATTTTATTTTGGCTGTACTTTCTACTGAACTTTGAGCTGGGGTGAGTAGAGTTGGGTCTTCAATTGGTAGACATGTTACTTGCACTTAGTGGTTTTTAAGCCACCTTCAGCATGATGTGTGAGGCTTCAGTTCCCCATTATTTCCAGTTTTTATGGATGATGTGCGCTTACTGTTTTTAAAAGTTGCTGTGAACATTTTGTGTTTAATGGCTCCATGAAAACTTCACATCCCATAATAGTCTTTTTCTTGTGCAGTGGAATTCAGATTACCCAAAACAGAACAGCAAATGTGGGTAGATAAAGTAAGGGAGCTTAGAAATTTCTTTGACTGGGAATGTACCTTGTGACAGTGACAGACATACTCTTAAGAATCCATTTCCTTAAGTCCTGTTTTTGTCTTGCAAATCATGGGGAAGAAAAATGAGTGAGTGATGTCTTTTAGCAAAATCTAGAACACTACATCAAGTTTTGGGCTCAGGTGAAGCCTTTGGAAAGAATTATGGGGCGGGCCTCAAGGAAAACTTCACAAGCCTGACAAACTGGAAACCTACTCTGTTAAAACCCAACTGTGAAATGAATTCTGTCATTCATGAAATGCAGTATTTGTTGTGTTACAGTTCACAGGCTGTGACAGAAGCATTTGTAAGTCGTAGAGCTTGACCTTCTCTTGATGTTTTTTTGCATAATCTCAAGCTCTGTCTTCAGATCTTTTTGTTCTGGAGCATGTAGACCCTCTTGGCAGTTCTTTCACGGCATTGCTCTGATGAAATGCTAGGTGGAAAACATGACACCATCTGCTTGTTTCAAATGGAAATACTTAAATACAAAAGCTCAAATATTTATTTCCTTGATGTTTACCAGTGCAATAAAGCATCAGACCAAAGACAAGACCAAACTACAATAGTCAGCACGGGGAAAATGAAGGTATCTTTGAAACATGCATTACACCTTATCTCAGGAATGCAGATCTGTCACTTCCCAGTGCCTGAATCTGCATCTTGTCATCTTCTATGAAAAGATAAGTCTCGCCTCCTTTGTATTCTACCAGATTTGTCTTGTAAACAAGGATCTCTTTTTGTAACTTCAGTCTACTTTTCGTGGTGTTTGTAGATGCTGCCCGAGTTGCAAACAGAAGAAACAGAATATCCAAATGCCATTTAAAGTGGCTGTTGTCAAGTTAGCTGTTGTGTCAAGTTAGCTAGTATCTCACATGATTGATAATAACATTTAACTATAAAATTGCAGAAACATCTTTGTGCACCTCACCTAACTGTTTATGGCAAATCTGGGAAAAATTTGAGTGATACCTCCTGTAACTTAAGCTTTGTTGGGCACTTCCAGGATCTGTGACTTCTTTATTTAAAATGTTGATGCCAGAGGCTTAATCAGGGATAAACCCTTATGTCTTGTAATGTAGTTATTAATGATCCTGGCAAGGGAAAATACTGCTAATAGTACACCAAATGTGTATTTTGAGCAACTATTGCTAGGTGGGGCTAGACGCATACACCATAAGAATGACTTCTACTTGGGAGGAGATGGGGAGGTTGCTAAAGAAGAAGTGGATAGTTTGGTATTTTGCTTAAAAATATTTCTTTTCAGACTGTCAGGCTGCAGATACTGCATGCTTTATTGTTCTCTGCACACTACTGTCAAGAGCCAAACCCAAGACATCCCATGTATTTAAACCAGCTCTGCCATTGTCCTTGAGCGTGCCTCAAACAGTTGTCCAAAGCACGTTTAGTGAAGAATATCTAGAGGGGGGAGAAATAGTAATTTCCCTGAATACTACTTCATTTGTGAATTCCAGGCTCTTGAAAATGCTCATTTTTAACATAATTACAGTGCTGTGAGGTCTTCTCTGGTTTTAAAGTATTCTTGTAACTTGATCCATTTTAGTTTTCTTGCAATTGACTGAAAGCTACCCGATGTGTTTTCTTGGCAGGTTTTAGAATGAAAATTTCTAGAGCAGATCGATCTAATTGTTCTCAACACTTAAGTATAAGAGGGTAAACAAATACCCAGATTACGCATTCTGTTATATCTTGCAGTTGGGAATCTTCAGTTTTATCTCAGTCTTGTTACAAGGCAGATGTGACTGCACACTGTTCTACTATAATCTCTCTGAAAGCTCTTCTTGAGAGCTCTCCAGAATAATCATTAAGCAATTTTTCAGAGTTGTGATCAAATACTTGTTGAAATGTTAAGGTATGTATCTACTCTCATTGCTTTAGCTACTCGATTCAATGTGTTTACAGAGAGCGCAAGCAAAGAATTGAAAAGCTAGCAGGAGTCACAGCAGGAGTCCGAGCCCGCCACCTTTTCGGGGACGAAACACAGCTATGGATGCGCAGGAAGCATTAGCCAGAAGGTCAGCAATGGTTACAATTTTAGTGAAATGTGACTTAAATAAGCTGCCACTATTGACTTTTGCATGTCTAAATATTTTTATTCTCCTGTACTTGCTTCTAGACTGGAAAGAGCGAAGAAGCTGCAAGAACAGAGAGAGAAAGAAATGGTTGAAAAACAGAAGCAACAGGAAATGGCAGCAGGTAGTTCATGTATACTAATTGCTAAGCAGTAGTGTGCAGGAAAGGCAGTGTTAGGTTTATGCGTCAAGTATTGCAGTCCTGTCCAAGAGGTGCAGGTTGTCTTTCTTTGGGTAGCTGTTAACTTGGTCCATATATATGAATCACAACCCAAATGTAAACCACCAACATAACCAGTCAGGATTTCTTGTACTCTTACTGAGTACGTAACAAAACAGGCATTGGATTCTTCTGTAATACATCATTAAGCCCAAGTTTGAAAGCTGTTACTAGTTCAGGGCTATTTAAAAACATGAGGTACATTAGTTTCACTTTTAGTTCTGGTTTACTAAAACTATTGGAGACGTGTTCCTTAATTTATAAATACCATATATTTTATCCAGCATTTGTTATTTGGACATATTAAACTGATCTATGATGAATGGAAGTGTTTGGGGGTTTTGCTTTTGTAGTTTGGGGGGGCGGGTTGTATTTGTTGAGGTTGGGGTTTTTTGGGTGGGATTTTGTATGTTTGGTTTTGCTGTTGTGGGTATTTTTCCCCCAAACGTCTGAACTTACTCTCTGATAGCGAGTTACTTTTCTTGTTAAGCGGCTGCAGCCACTGGAGGCTCCGTTATTAATGTTGCTGCTCTTCTGGCATCGGGAACACAAGTCACTCCTCAGATAGCAATGGCAGCTCAAATGGCAGCACTTCAAGCAAAAGCACTAGCAGAGACTGGAATCGCTGTACCCAGCTATTACAACCCAGCGGCAGTGAATCCAATGAAATTTGCTGAGCAAGAGAAAAAGCGGAAGATGCTTTGGCAAGGCAAAAAGGAAGGGGTAATGTTGTCCTTTTCTTACTTTCATGAAACTTTTTTGAAACATCTGGCACTCAGACAGTTTAAGGATTCTTAGGAATGTCATTTCCAGCAAAATTACTTGCCATACCTGTTAGCAGCAGCTCGAGGCAAAACTTCAGGAGTGAAGGGACTAAGAGAGGCCTTCAGTGACAAATGAGTTGTGACACAAGTCTTAGGAAGACCTGTAATGTCATAAAACTTAAGAGATATAATTTGATCTTACGTTGCTTTTGTCAGTTTGCAATTAAAGACCAAATGCAGATGATCTCTTTTTTGAGAAGTGATGGCTAGGCTATAGAAACTATAACTGACCACTCCTTTCTGTGACCCTAGAGGGTTTTTTATTGACTGTTACATCCTGTCTAATACCACACTCTCAAAACAAGCCTGCAGACCTTGCTAGTAACTTTTCAGTAGTGCATTACTAACACTTAGAAAAATATAAATAAAAATAAGCCTTCAGACTTCAATGCTGTGTTGAATAAATGATCTTGCAGTTAGTGAAGTGTAGGCCACGCACCAAACTAAGGCTCCCATGGCAATTACTTTTTCAGAAAGTTCTGGATTTGAATACTGATTTCGCCTACTAATAGAATGGGAAAACTTAAATATAAATATTTTTGGTTTTGACCCTGTGCTAGTATGGAAGTATGTTTGTTGTGTTAAATCAGTTGTCATGTCAGTTATGTAACAAGCTCACTTGGCTTTTCACTGTTTCGTAAGATGTGAAAAGCTGAAACTGGTTCATGTGATAGTGATAGGAAGCTAAAGGGAAGGAGGAAGAAACCTGAATATGCTGTCTAAGCAGTTCTTCCTGAACTGTGCTCTATATCGATAAATTCTAATAAGGAAATCTGCTTTTCCGTAATTCACTTCAAGCGTGCATTCCAGCAAGGTTTACAAACATTACAGAAATGAGTGCAGTCTCCCAAAGTAAAGAATATACCTCTGTTTTGAACCCTATGGTTAAGCAGACTTCCCCGTGCACTAGCGCTACACAAAGGGCTCGTTTATCATACTGCTTCTTTGCTTGCTGCTCTGGTGATATTAAGAGAAACTTACATTAAAACATGATATGTCTTTTTTTTTTTTTAAAAAAAAAACAAAAAACTTGTGCAGGATAAATCACAGTCTGCAGAAATATGGGAAAAATTAAATTTTGGAAACAAGGACCAAAATGTCAAATTCCGAAAACTCATGGGCATTAAGGTAAAGAGTTCTGAATGTGTAATTGAGTTATTATTAATAATAGGATAGTAATTTCTTTATTTAAAAATGTATCTTAAGCAGTGGAAATGTTAATCTGATACTACCTGATGTAGTTAAGAATTTTAAGTATTTCTCATTTAGAGTTCACAAGCAGCATCTAAATGTGAATTAAAATTCTAGAATTGGACTTTATATTCTGGCTAACAAAACAACTTACGATCTGTAACAACACTAGTAGCTGTAACCAATATTCATAATGTGATAAACAGCACTATTTTGTCTTCAGTGTTATTTGAAGACATTTACTTGAATTAGTTAGAAATTCCAAGGAACTGGAGGAAGGCCTCCACATGTTTCTTGACCGTGAAAGGAAAGCTACACTAGAGTGTTTCAGCAATAAACCCAAATGCTTGGATTCTTACTAGCTTTTGAAGTCAACAAAGCAAACTTGTTGAGGCCATCTGTAGTATATGAAAACACCACTTCTGCACAGCTAATGTTTGTTTTCTTCCGCCTGGTTTCTAGAGTGAGGATGAAGCTGGCTGCAGTTCTGTTGATGAAGAGAGTTACAAAACACTGAAACAACAGGAAGAGGTTTTCAGAAATCTAGATGCACAGTACGAAATGGCAAGATCACAGACTCACACGCAAAGAGGAATGGGATTGGGCTTTACATCTTCAATGCGAGGAATGGATGCAGTCTGAGGAGGGAAAATAAAAGTTTTAAAGTTTGGGACTATGGAAGGTTCTTGTTCAAATGTTGGGTCCTTGTTCACCAAAAAGCTAGCATTCTAGCTTGCATGGGTGTTGCATTGACTTTAATTTATTAAAAAATACAATTATTTTTTTTTTTTGTAAATATCAGCTCAGTGATACTGGTGTTAGTGTTGTAATCAGGTTATACCCACTTCCATTAAACTTGACAGAACTATAGAAGGACAGTATTTTTTAGTTAAAGTTCTACTTTTCAAACCAAGCAGCAGATGGGATAAACTCATACATGGATATTTCGTGTCCACTGTCTTGTGTACTTTTGTACTTTAACCTTGTACAGTTATTTCCAATTCTTGAAACATGAAAGAAACATTGTGTAGATGTTATTTAGCAGTCTGGGCCAACAGGCACATAATCCAGTGCAAAAAAAAAACCTGGTTAATAATAAAGACGTTTTTTTCTCTAAGGTCTTTATGTTAATTAAGCCGTCTTTTGGGCCAAACTCTAAGGAGGATAGTTAAGAAATAGTGTTTGCTTTGCTATGTTTATTTTGAAATAGGATTTTATTAAAATGAGGTTTGCAGTATGGAGCACAACTCATGGTGAATGCTGAACCAATTTTTTTTTTTTCTTTTTTTTTGGTCAATTTGACACTTAGAAATTTCAGTAGAGAGGGAAGGAGGGAGGGATAACCAAGGCTAATACTTAACATACTTTACAGTATGTTTAAATACTGGACTTGTAGTAGACTATACGAGCTTGACTCGGAGGAAGGCCTGGGGGGGCACGGTGAGGCAGGACCTCGTCTGGCCAGGCCCTTGCTGCGGCCTGCTTAAAAAATACTCTGTCCTGCACCCTCCTGCTCTCCCGTTTTTTCCTTTTTTTCTTTATCACGCCAAGGAACAAGAAAAAACACAGAAAACAAGCGGGATGCGGCGGCTGGTTCCTGTAGCCAAGGGTGTCGCTACCGGTTCCCATTTTGGGGTCGCTCCCGGCGGGCCGTGCGCACGCTCCCCCCTCCGCAGAGTGCGGA
>NW_009706291.1:0-536 GCF_000703405.1 Apaloderma vittatum | reverse complement strand
AAAAGGAGATTAAAAATGTAGTAGTCTCAAGTCAATGCGGGATGTCATGCATCAGAAGGTCTCACAGGCACTAAAAATAATGAAATGTCAACTTCAGAGGTGAACTAAACAGCTAGAAATTTATCTTCACTGCAAAATTAACTCTAAATATACCTTGAGTATTGCCACCATGCCCAAACTCCATCTCCATCTTAGAAGGTGACAATGAGCTTTTGGATGTTAAGTACCGTGTACAAGTATAACCCCTTTATTTAAATGTGATCATGATCTGAGCTCAAACTGGTGGATCCCAAAGGAACATATATGACAACTTAATGCAACTCGCTGCCTTGTAGTATGATTGCTGCATAATATGAGCATAGATCCTGTCGTTCAAATGCCATAGCTTTTCTGTCCTTTCCCATAATTGCCTAGGAGGCCAGAAAAAACCCCAACAGGCTTAGTCTCTTAAAAAGCACTGACTTCATAACTCGCAGAACAGTTCATCTTACTCCAGTGCAAAACCCAAGAGGATATACCCGCAGGAGACTTGCTGC
>NW_009706290.1:28494-29792 GCF_000703405.1 Apaloderma vittatum | reverse complement strand
CTGAAAACAAAATGTAGACCGATGACTCCTAATCTCAAAAAGGTAACGTGCCCTGCAAAATGCAAAGTCCTTACAATACTTTTCAGTAGTCAAATTCCACCAGTTTTAACACTTTTAACAAAATGAAGGAATGGTGAATTGGATATTTTGAGTCGTATTTTACAAAGACTATTTACAACCAAGTAAAACAAATTTTCAAGTATGCTTTAGTATAGAACATTTACTGAGGAAATTTTTGGACGCAAAGTAAAGACAATCAGAAATTTTCTGTTAGATTGATTTACCAGTAAACAGTATTTTTTTAAAAAAGCAAAGGTTTATTTTCTGCAAGGGAAAATTAAAAAGATATATTTTTAAAATTAAAATATTTTATGTGCCAGAAAACCTATTTTTCTGATCTGCCTAGGCTGAAGACTACCAAAAGTTTGCTCCTTCTTATATAAAATAAAAGCAAGCAAATCTGTTTAAGCAATATCATTGGAAGATGCAGAATTTCTATGAAGTTAAAAGCAAAAAAAAATATTTTTCAAGCACTTACAATCTATGTACAAAAATATAATATTATACATATATAATACTACACATTGAACTGCATTAGAAATGTGCTGTCTAATGACAGACTTAGTATTTTGGTGTGCATATTTTGTTCTTTAAAAAGCCTGAGTATTATATTCTGGGAAGAGAAAAAAAGCATGAAATTCTTACCAGGAAACAGTTTTCAACCTGTCTGGAAATATTTAACTAAATAAAGCTCACTTACAAACTAGAATATGTTTGGCAAATAAAGAAGTTGGGAAAAAAAAAGGAAGTGGGATGGACTTAAATCCAGAGGAATAGATTACATTTAAGAAGAGCTAAAAACCCAGGGAGTCAACAAGGATTGTAGAAAACAGTGAGGAAAATAGCACAGAAGAAGAGCTGAACTTATGCCCAATGTCACTGGATACTGTAAACTAAAGGTGCTCAGAAATGTTTTGGAAAACAAAAACGCATCAGGTTATTTAATAAAGTCTCCATAGAGAGAAGTTTTATTCCTGAGCACCTGTAAAGTCCTCTAAAATACATTTTAGGTAGGTATATCTGATAAAACACCATGCTCTGCCTTGGAATGTGTAAGCACTGTAAGAGGGAGCATACATTTGTCACACTAAAAGTTACCAAATACTACAACCTATTAGGAAAAGAAAACAAACAAAACACATGTTCTAATTTGAATAAAGTATCTATTAAAGGAAATTGTGCTAGAAATTCTTGTTAGCAAAGAAGCTAAAAGATATTACTTGCTTTGTGGGATAAAG
>NW_009706290.1:24078-28463 GCF_000703405.1 Apaloderma vittatum | reverse complement strand
TCTTTCCCAAGAAGGAAGGATTGCCATGGATAATGAGTAACGGCCAGATAGGCTGCATCTTCCACCACCTGCTTCCCCTTGCACTGATGCAGGGGAGAAAGTAGTCAGGAAGATGGGAGAAGCGTATTTAAGATCAGGTTATATTTATTTTCCTCACTATCCTACTTTAAGCTAGTATACTAGTAGTGGTGAATTAAACTTCTCTTTTCTCCCCAAGTCTACTCTGGTCTTTGCCCATCACCGTAAGTGGTGAATAAACCCTCCCTGTCCTCAACTCAATCCTTGAGCCTTTTTAGTTGTATTTCCTCTTTCCCCATTCCTAAAGGCACATGGATGGGGGAAGCAGTAAGTGGTTGCATGGTTCTTTGTTGTTGTCGTGGGCAGCTCAAACCATGGTGCCCATTTTTTGTAAAATGGGATAATGATATAGTAGCCTTTTTGTAAATTGCTTTGGGTTTGGTCTGCACATAAAAAATGTTATGTAAGCGGTATTATTCTAACTTCTATTATAAATGTTACCTACACTGGAGCTGTTATAGTTATATTTATACTTGTTCTACTGTAATTAAAAACGTTTCCTCTTTAACTGTATTTTTAAAGGGTAACTTTACTGATTCATTTATCATTACTATAACTCTTTAGACCATATGGACTAAGTTATCTGATCCCTTTTTTTGTAGTGTATATACGTACATATATGTATTTTTCTGTGTGCGTGTACACATATATATACACAGAAATATATTATGAATATTTACATGAAAGCCATGTACCATCTTTTAAGGATAATGTGTAGGAGTACAATTTTTTCTTCACATGTTTTTCCATTAGAAGGCCATATTACTATACTGTTATTCATATTTAGAACTACTTCACCATTAGTCTTATCAGACACCCACATACCATTTCAAAAATGTTCTACACTTTTATCAAGGATAAAGCCATCTAACTGACACTTTTAGCTATTAGCAAAATGCTGTGTTAACGCATTATTTCTACTGCTTTCTGGAAATTAAACTTAGGAATAAACAAATGGAATCATCACTTAGAAAGGGTTGAGCAATATTGTGGGTTTTTTTTTTTCTAACTTGTGATTGTGTAGTTCTACTAAAATTAACCAAAGTGGTAAGCAAGAATCTGACAGTTGCTTTATGTGCCCTCAGAGTTTTCTTCAGAGAAAGAACTACGTGCTTCACTGCTTCTTTCCAAACTGCAAAATAACAAAGAAACTTATAATGGTTCATTGCACTTAACTTCAAAAAAAATGTCAGATCTTTTAAAATGAACCTCAGATTAGTTCCATTACAGTGTGTTTGGGCAGACAAAGAACATGCCAGCTATGTTTTGGGGTTTTTTGCTCTTCTTGTTTTCATATTTCAGCTCTAAATTTTTTTTAGCTGCTGAGAAGTGATGTAAATTTGGAGTAATCAGTTGACTTAACAAAATGATTATGGTTAATTTTACCTTTTTCCCCAACAGTTTTAACAAATGGCTGAGCGAAAGAAGCAAGAGGGTTTTTTTTGTTTATTTGCTTGTTTTTTTTCTCATAAATGGTAAAATATTATTAAAGCTTCTGTTAAACCTGTATACCAAAAAATAGGAGATCTAATGTCACAATGCCTCCAGTTCTGCAGTGATCTATTGCAAAGTTGATTATGTCGCTCTATCTCCTCCAACCATTCATCAACACATTTGAACACAGATATTTTGGAAGTCACATGGTCATCTGTTTACTTACTGGGAAATTGATGCAAAACTAATTAAATTCTTGTTGATTTCAGAAAGAAATTTTTCTAGAAATTTGTGCAAAGGCTTGCCACTGAACAAGGGTCAACGAGGCGAAACTGAAAGAGGGTAGGTTTAGATTGGATATAAGGAAAAATTCTTTACTGTGAGCATGATGAGACAGAGGAACAGGTTGCCCAGAGAGGTTGTGGAAGCCCCTTCTCTGTAAATGTTCAAGACCAGATTGGACAGGGCTTTGAGCAACCTGACCCAGTGCAAGATGTTCCTTTCCCTTTCTGGAGGACTGCACTAGTTGGTGTTTCAGTATGCCTTCAAATCGAAACCATTCTATGATTTGTTCTAAGATGAAAAAAATGCTGTTACAAATTTGCATTCTTTTCCTCAGCCTATCCCTTTGCACTGTCAGTTTATATTTTCTGGTTTCTGAACAAGATACAGTCAGCTACAAAGTGATGAAGCAAGCAGCAGCAGCAGCAGAATCTCAATAAACTAAATAAAGCAGTTGTGTGCCAGGCCAAGACACTTATAATAGAAGTATAAAGGACAAAAAAAGTGGATATTTTTGTATGTGTATATGTGTAAATGTATAGTTTGTACATGCAATATATAAGGTATATGTGGTAATGAATTTTCTACAATGAAATTGTAGTATATAGCATGTATAGTACAAAAATATAGTTAACATATATATCAATATAGTAATTAATGTTTGTGGGTTTTTTTGCTGTAGTACTATATGTGCTGTTGTGCATGACAACCCTAAAAACTAGGTAGGTTGATAAATGCTCTCAAAACTGTTACATCCATTATAACCATCTCAGACTTCGTAATTGTTAGCTTGAATACATGTCTTAGGTATGCAATATTCGGACCTGAAGTATCCACCTTTTAGATGCTTGACTCCATGGTGAAATTTCTGAGAAATTTCTGAAATTCATGCGGATAGGTTTAAAATAATTAGAAACTACAATGGTAGGCTTTGTTTGTATAGAGAGTTACAGCATGTTATTTTTGAAGTAAAACACAATTGAGAAAATCAAATAGATTAGATTGTAGTTTTGGAGGCCAAGACTAAAATCAGCCTATGTAATACTAGGCACTGTCATGGCTTTGTGTCTGGAGTTTTTTGATAGTGGGGGGAGAAATATGCGGGGGGGGGAACTGTTTGAAAAATTTCCAGAGCCTTCCCTAGCATCCATTGGACCCACCTCTGGCCAAGACCAAGCCAATCAGCATCTCTAAAATTGACGTATTTAAGAGGGGAAACCTGTTGGGCCAGGCTTTATCTCTGTGTCCTGTCTTTTGTGTTGTGGAATATTTCTGTTTGAAGGTGGGGGAGGTGACAGGAGAAAAAAATACGTGGTCAGTGAGGAAAAGGTGGGAGAAAGTCACCAGAACAGAGAATTTCCCTGGAGTCTCGTGGTGAGTGAGATGGCAGGGAGATGATTGCTGCAAACTGAGGAGACTGATGGTGGTGAAATGTCTAGTATGCAACAGCACATGGAGGACCCCATGCCAGGGAGAAAAGAGACCATGCAGGAGCAGAGTATGCACCTGAAGTGACCCATCACAGAATCACAGAATCACAGAATGTTAGGGACTGGAAGGGACCTCGAAAGATCATCTAGTCCAATCCTCCCGCCGGAGCAGGAACACCTAGACGATGTTACACAGGAAGGCATCCAGGCGGGTTTTGAATGTCTCCAGAGAAGGAGACTCCACCACCTCCCTGGGTAGCCTGTTCCAGTGTTCTGTTACCCTTACTGAGAAGAAGTTTCTTCTCAAATTTAGGTGGAACCTCTTGTGTTCCAGTTTAAACCCATTACCCCTTGTCCTACCATCGGTTTTCACCGAGAAGAGTCTTGCTTCATTCTCCTGACACTCACCTCTTACATTTTTATAAACAGTCTCCTCCAAACTAAAGAGACCCAGCTCCCTCAGCCTTTCCTCGTAAGGGAGATGCTCCACTCCCTTCATCATCTTGGTTGCTCTACACTGAACTCTCTCTAGCAGTTCCTTATCCTTCTTAAACTGAAGGGCCCAGAACTGGACACAATATTCCAGATGTGGTCTCACCAGTGCAGAGTAGAGAGGAAGGAGAACCTCTTGTGACCTACTAGCCACCTCCCTTCTAATACACCCAAGGATGCCATTGGCCTTCCTGGCCACAAGGGCACAGTGCTGGCTCATGGTCATCCTGCTATCCACCAGGATCCCCAGATCCCTTTTCCCTCCACTGTTCTCTAATAAGTCATTCCCCAACCTATACTGGAACCTGGGGTTGTTCCTACCCAGATGCAAGACCTTACACTTTCCCTTGTTATATTTCATTAAATTTTTCCCCGCCCAACTCTCTAGCCTGTCCAGGTCTTGCTGAATGGCAGCACAGCCTTCTAGCGTGTCAGCCACTCCTCCCAGCTTGGTGTCATCAGCAAACTTGCTGAAAGTACACTCAATTCCCTCATCTAAGTCACTGATGAATATATTGAATAATACTGGTCCCAGCACTGACCCCTGAGGCACTCCACTAGATACAAGTCTCCAACTGGACTCCGCCCGTGACCCCAGGGAGGATCCCATGCTGGTGAAAAGGACTGGTGTGGAGGAGAGGCTTGCCTCCAATGAGATGGACACCATGT
>NW_009706290.1:0-24046 GCF_000703405.1 Apaloderma vittatum | reverse complement strand
TAGAAGGAAGGACTGCCATGTGCAATGAGTAATAGCCAGATCACCACACCTCTGAACACCTACCCCCCTTGCATCAAAGAAGGGGAGAAGAGGTAGCTCAGAAGATGGGAGGGGTAGGGGAAAAGTGTATTTCGTATCAGGTTGTATTTATTTTCTCCCACTATTCTACTCTAAGCTAGTCGATAAATGGTGGTGGTGAATTAAAATTTTTGTTTTCTTCCCAAGTCTACTTTGGTCTTTGCCCATGACCATAAGTGGTGAATGAACCCTTCTTGTCCTAATCTCAATCCAAGAGCCTTTTTAGTTGGATTTCTTCTCTCCCCATCCCTAAAGGGATAGAAGTGGAGGAGGAGTGACTGAGTGGGTGCATGTTTCTTTAATGCTGGCCCGAGCAGTCAGCTCAAACCACAATTGGCACATAGGTAAAGTGTCTAAGACACAAATTAAATAGACAGTAATTCATGTAAAGCATGTGACATATTTTTTTAATGGAGATATTTCAATGTTGATTTCTAAAGAAAGACTGAGACCTTCAGAGTGTGATTTAAGTTTTTAGACCAGTGATGGAGCAGTTATTGAAAAACTGTAGGCCATGGGAATGGCCCAGGTTAAAGTTTGTGAAGGACTGTATCCCATGGGAGGGATCTCACACTGTAGCACTAGAAGAGAAGGAGTAGGAAAGAGTAGCAGAGACAACATATTCAGGAATGTCCACAACCTCTATCCATAAATCCCCTGTGGTGCTTGGGAGAAGGAGATTGAAGAGTTAGGCATGAAGATGAGCATGGGGAGAAGGGAGGAGTGGAGGGTAGATGTTTTTAGCTTTGTTTTATTTCTCACTATCCTACTCTGTTACAATTAATAGGCAATAAATTAAATTAATTTCTCCAAGTCAAGTCTGTTTTGCCTATGATGGTAATTCATCAGTGATCTCCCTGTTATTATGTCAACCCACAATCTTTTTGTCATATTTTCTTCCCTTGTTCTGCTGAGAAGGGGGGGAGATAGAGAGACTTGGTGCACACCTGATGGTCAGTCAGTTTCAACACACCACAGATACAGTAGCTTGAATGTTTTAGAACTACAAATCAAACCAAAAATCCAACAAACATTACCTAAGACTGCATTGCTTTTTTTAAGCTGTACACCTCTTCTGAGACAAAAATTGAAGTTATTAGCCCCCCTCCTATTCAAAACATGGGAAATCTTACCCTTCCATTTTCCTTCAAGAAGGTTTTAGTTGCGCAAATATAAATGACATTTGAGACATTGTTATCTGAGAAAAAACGCATCAGGTAAAATCATTTTTGTCCTTCCATCCACCATTCTCAATACTTATGAAGAAGAGAATTTCTCACTTCAGATACTGTATGCCATGTAGTTTGTCTCGTGAAATATAATCAAAGCAGAAATTTAGTATCAAGAGGGTAAAGGACTTTTTTTCCAGTGCACTTACAGTGCTTACAACTACAAAAAAAAGTTAAGGTACAGGAAAGACTAATAATAAATCCCAATTGGATCACATTACCAATTATAGACTGCAGTATGTCATGACTGAATTAATTAAAAAGATGAAGTCACTTGTTTAATGAACTTTAAAAACTTGCAATCACCTTTCGTCTCCCAGGCTAATTGAAACCAGATGTATTTATGGTACTGTGTTGTAACCTGATAATTCAGAAATGTAAAGCAGAGTTGTAAATATCATATTTTAACACTCTGCTACCACCAATGTAGCCAGCAATAATTGTTTGTGGAAAATTGTTATGTCTCCTAGGTCTTCTACTGCTTGGAAAGCAATTTAATCTACATGTTTTTGATTTTTATTCTGTTTTGTTTTGTTTTTTTTTTTAAACAATGAAGACTCTGTAGTCTTACATGCTAAGGAATTTAAATTGAGGATATTTTTCAGTAAGAAATCAGATTGATGATTACCTAGGAACAGAAAATGTCTAGGTGATGAATAATGAGTAAGTTATGCCTACATTAATCTGATCATTTCTACCCTTGCATGCATTATAGAAAAGCACTGTGTAAGAAAACACAGAAATAAACCCACTGCAAAACATGATTCCTGGAAAGGTCAACGGTGTTTAAAGTTGGATCAGCATTTTCTTAATAGCTTTGTCCTCATTCTACCTTAGGGCAAAACTGAATTTAGCTTTGTGTTATTTAAGGTATTTCCTAATGTTCACAGAATCACAGTATGGTGGGAATTAGAAGACACGTCAAAAGATCATCTGGACCAACCCTCCTGCCAGAGCAGGATCACCTACAGCAGATCACACGGGAACACATCCAGGTGGGTTTTGAAAGTCTCCAGAGATGGAGACCCCACAACCTCTTTGGCAGCCTGTGCCGGTACTCTGTTACCCTCAAAATAAACAAGTATTTCTTTAGGTTGAACCTCCTGTTTTCCAGTTTATGACCATTGCCCCTTGTCCTGCCAGTGGACACACTGAGAAGAGTCTGACCCCACCCTCCTGACACCCAGCCTTTAGATATTTATAAGCATTGATGAGATGCCCCCCTCAGCCTCCTCGAGGCTAAACAGACCCAGTTCTCTCAGCCTTTCCTCTTATGATAGATGTTGATCATTTTAGCGGCCCTGTGCTGGATGCTCTCGAGTAGTTCCTTCTCCTTCTTGAACTGAGGAGTCCAGAACTGGACACAATGCTCCAGATGAGACCTCACCAGGGCAGATTAGAGCGGGAGGATAATCTCCCTAGACCTGCTGGCCACATTCTTCCTGATGCACTCCAGGATGCCATTAGTCTTCTTAGCTGCAAGGGCATATTGTTGGCTCATGGTCAGCCTGCTGTCCACCAAGACCCACAGGTCCTTCTTCCCAGAGTTGATCTCCAGCAGGCCAGCCCTCAACCTGTACAGATACCTGGGATTGTTCTTCCCCAGATGCAATAATTTACACTTGCTCTTGTTGAATTTCACTAAATTTCTCGCCGTCCAACTCCCCAGCCTGTCCAGGTCATGCTGAATGGCAGCACAACCATAATAATTCATACAAACTTTCTACAGTAAGCTCTATTCCACAATTTTTATTGTGTGTTCCTCTTAACTACCTTTCTGATATATATATATATATATATGTTTCTCATTACTTCCAAGGTCTTAGGAAAAAAAGAAAAAAAAAAACAGAAAAAGGTTCAAATTATCTCTTAGAGGAAGTATAGTGCACTCATACTTCCTGCACAACCTTCTCATTTTAAACAGGTTAGGTATGTTGAATCATAATTCTAGAGGCAGCATGAAGGAAATCATATAGCAGACCCCAAAAACTCCAGGAAAATTAATAGGCAGCACAAGTGTTCCGGAAAAGACCTAGAAAATACAGAAAAAACCCTGATATTAAAACATCCAAAACAGTGTTAATGCTAGCTGGTAAAGCCAAAATATTTAGTCTGACGACCTAGAACAGGAACGATAATCTTACCATCCCAGAGGGAATCATTTGCCCAAAACACTCAGAAGAACAAAATTCTGTAAAAGTTTCAGGACTGAAGAAGACAAAGTAGCTGAGAAGATGAAACAGATAGGACTGCTGAAAGAAATTCAAAGATTCCCTGTACTACTGCAAATGCAGTGGGAGATGACTGTTCTGGGGAGAGTTGTCAAGGATATACATACTTAGAATGCATTCATAAGATGGATTTTAAGATACATTTCCAGATATAGTCTAATAATTTACAAAAAAGGCACTGGGTCTATTCCTACTTCATTGAGGTATGTTGACACACAGGTAGTAACTCTGCTCTAAAGAGATTCTTGGGGATTTGCCCAGTAACAGATGGTGACAAGTTTATTGTCATCTTTTTCTTTCTTTGATGTTTCGACTGAGAGGTTACTTATTTTAAATCAACCAATACGATGCTTCCTAGATGTATTTGCAGTCCAGATTGGTTAACAGCACATTAATTATGTCATGAATTAAGGTAGCTTTTAAAACCTCAAGAGTCAGGAAGTACAGTTACAACTTTACATTTATTACTCTTAAAATTTGAAATTTGACATGATTTGCAGAAGTCAAGAAGAGAAGTATGTCAGGTATAGTAGAAGTGTTTTGGAAATGACTAAGCATAAAACATTCACAAAGTAAAATATTGACTTGAATGCATAGGTGGCACAGGCATCGTTGCAAAGGAGAAGATGGCTGGCCAAAAAACCATAAAATTGGTAATGATTGTATAGTTAATATTATCTTGATATTGTCAGTTAAGACAATGCTCATATCACTCTTTCAAACATTTCTGTGGCTAACCATAGACTTCAAATTTTTGTGTTCTACATAATCCTTCCACTAACATTCCATTGCCTTTAAGAGATGATAGAAATAAAGCATTTTTTTAAATATTGCCTGACACTTTTTTCATATTTCTGTGGGTACTCTTAGTTAAGTAACTATATTCCTTATATGACAATGTCTTTGATATATTGAATGGAATCTTGGAATTAAAGAAAAAGATACAGGCCTCAAAACTGAAGAATTTCATGGCACTTCAAAGAGTTCTAGGCCAAGTTTTCTGTAGAAATTAGTTTTAAAGAGAAACATTTGTTAGGGGCAGCTTATATTATTCATAGTGGGACTGGACTTTATTTTCAAAAATTTATATACTGATGTATGACATAAGTATCCCCAGCTAAGCTTGGTGTCTAAGCTGCCAGACGATGAAAATCTGGGGAATTTGGTGCCCTAAACATAGGTGTGCATTTACCTGAGACACTCTGTGTTTTACCAAGGTGTCTGCACAGGGCTGGCATATATGACATTTTATGTCCAAAAGATACACCTCTTTCTGGAGCAGCATGGTCCACAGGACCCAAAAATGGTATTAGGCAACTGAATCTTACATCATGCCAGTACAGTAAGTGAAGACTCTAGAGAGATATTTAGCAGGAAAAGTATGGGAGTTCATACTACTTGAGTGATTTGTACAGCTCTCCTGACCTCAAGGAATATAATTCAGTCATCTAAAACCAGATAATTAGTGATATTGGAGTTGCTATAGAGAAACTTTCCTTGCTGCTGATCCAGAGTTATATAGATTTTCATGTTGTATGCAACAGTCTCAAAGGGATGTCCAAGATAACCAAGGACTTCCCATGCAATGATGTCAAGCTTTAAATGTCTATAGTCAAGAAAAAAGGCTTTACTGGTAAAAAAAAAAAAAATAGAAATCAATATATATTAGAGAATCATGGAAACAGAACTGAAAGACTTCTTTTGAAAGGCAATGGTGTAATAAACTGACTGCCTGGAAGCTGAAATTAGACGAAGTTAAACTAAAGTTATTTACTCATTTTCTGGCATGAATGACCACAAGTAACATTAAGATGTTTAATTTAAATTATTTTAATCTAATTTAAATTAAATTAATTTTATAAATTAATATTAAATTAAATTAAACTAAACTAAAAAGTATATATTATACCAGTATTTAATTTTTATTTGCTGCTGCTAGAATGAACTTCTTTGAGATTTAATATATTTTGATTTATATTAAAATACGCTCTAATTCAAGTCCAGTTACTGGACTTCAGGAACAAATTACTTCATTAGATTTCATTAGATAATGAAACTATTATGTAAGCAATCATGTAAGAAACTATGTAAGCAATTATTATGTAAGCAATGTAAGTAATATGTAGGTCATTGTACACATGTTTGGACTGTGACCTTAAAGAGAGTTTTACAGTGTGTTTCAAAGTTCAAGGCTTTTGGGGGATGATCATAAAAGACCTAGAGGATGACTGAGAGCAAAGGCACAAGAGGGAATACAGTGTCAGCTTCAAAGTGAGATCAGGAATTGCGTGTTCCCAAACATTTTTTTTTTGTTCGATTATCAGCTTAAAAAGAGAGAGGAATCTGTGTGTATTCACTTTCATTGACATCTAATTGTAAGAATCTGCCACTTTTAGTACTTTGTGTATCACATCTATCTTTGCTATGAATATCCCTAGAGTAAAGATGACAATTCAGCAGTAACAGGGTATTTCTTTTGCAAAATGTAGAGGGAGACAACTAAAAGAATGACATCAACAGCCTGCATGTACTACATGAGTTACTCACTAAGTGTTATTTCTGAAATACTTCAGAAAAAGGCAGTGTCACTTTTATACAGGGTGGTACTGACAGGAGACAACTGAAAAAATGTTGTGCAACTTTGAAAAAATCTCTCTCCAGTGGAGGTGTGAATATGAGAAGATTGAGGTCTATGTTGACCATTTGTGTCTGTCCCAGGTACTTGTTATTTCTGATAAGAGAAATTTGGTGTATGCCTTACAGGACAGTTTGTGCAAATGCCATCTTTTGTTTACTCTTTTACTTCAACAGTATGTGATTTCCTAGACAGAAAATAGGAAAGTAAGAGGAAAGTTAGCAATTACTCACAGTCTGCTGTCAGTTTCAGCATTCGCAACCTGTCACATCTTGTGAGAACTGAAGATGCAAATTAGTCTGTCTCTGCAGCAGCTCAAAGAAATGTGCCAGGTGGGATGCACTCCTTTATAGGCTTGAAGTGTTTGAAAAGAAATATAAATCTATTAATAAATGTGCTTAGTAACACTAATGAGCTCCTCTGAACCATTGAGAAAATATAGAATACACAACGTCCAGAAGTCCGCATTCACCTTAAAACTGTTGAACTAGTCAACAAAACCCAACTAAATCATAAGATTTTATTACAGTTTTATCTTTTTGAGTCAAAATTACATTGTTTTCTTTTTTAATTTCATTTTCTTACTCATTTTGCTTATTTCTACTTCAGCAGTGATACAAAGAAGTGATTTATAAGGAAGTGGTTTATATTTGGCTTTATATTGGAAAGATCCTTTTAAGTCATGCTTTTCTAAATGTATTGTCATCTAAAAGTATAAAAAGATATCTGTAACATTATCTATCTGTTGATCTATACACACTTATTCATGCAAATGTTCATATTTCTTTAGCAGACTAGACTTTTATGATCTTTGCATTGTGTACAAAGCATGTAACACAAAGTGCTCCCATTGGTATGTAAAATATAAGCTCATAAGTAAACTTCCTAGTTTAAAGCATTACATAAATAGAGTACATTTAATTTTATATTATTATATTTAATGTGGCAGACATTAGTTTATGCATATTAAAGAATTCTATTTTTGTGTGTGTACCTTTGTAAAATAATCTTTGATGTTATGGGATGCTAATCCACTAACAATGGCCACAACAATGCTCAAGAATATATTTTTTTTTGGCTATCTAGTGTCTCTATGACCATATGCAATTCCATTTAGGAATTATTAATGTTGCAGGAAATAATAGATGTTTTAAAAGTTGTATGACGATAGAGCAACATTTTGTTTTCTCTGAAGGGTATCTGCCATACCACTTACAAAATCCAGACTAAAGACTCCTTTTTATCTTTCACTTTTTCTGTCTTCCAAATGCATCTTTTATAACTTGAATTTGTCTGGTTCCATTTGATTCTCTGATCACCAGACTTTGTCACTGGGTCTGTGAAGCTCAACTCTGAACTTTGTCTAGGGATTTACGTTCTTTAACATGATCTGTACATTTTTACATTGTTACATGTGCATTTTATAGCAAAAGAAAATGTTTCAGACATTATGATGGATAGGATTTAACATAAGCCAAAAAACCCATAAGTTTCAACCCCATCTGTTTTTAAAGAATTTGTCACTTAAAAAAAAAGTTTGTAATCCTTATGCTGCCAAGATGCTCTGATATACTACAGTGAAGTTTGTAGAATAGCGACAAGAAAACACTAAATATAAGTAAAATTAGCACAGAGATATGACAGCTAAGTAAAATTACAAGATTTTTGCTCGTATTAATGGGAATTGATTTTCATCATAAGCTTTCAACACAAAAGTTTAGATTTTCAGTAGAAACTAAGGAAATGAGAGTATGACTTTTTGAACATAAAAAGAGATCAGTCCTTCTAAACATCTTTTGATAATTTAACTCTCATTAGATCAAATGTGAGTGAGACTAAATTTGAATGGATTGATTAAAATATTTTTAGTTAAATGAAATCCAAATTATATATTATTTTTACTATCTAATTTTATTTTATAATGTTGAGAACTGCTAAGTACTTTTTGAAGGCATTTTGCAGACATATGGTGCAGTATGCTTGTACCATTGAATGCCATCTGCTGTCTAGGCTTAAATGCACACTGATTTTATTTTTAATTCATAATGAACATGAGGAATGAATGTGACCCATGTACTGCAATTTGGCTCAGTCATTGGCAGGTGCACATTTAAGGCATAAAACATATTTGTAATTATAAAATGGTTATTTACAAGTTCCCAGGTGGGTAAGTAGCCATTAGTAACAAATAATTGCGTGCCAGCCCATTATGCTCACAACCACTCTACTGGGAAAAAAAATAAAAAGATGAAAGGATAAAATATTCCCTTACTAATAACTATATAGCAGTTATATAATTTACACTGTCACAATTAAATATAATAAGACTTTAAAAACTTTGTTTAAAATGTAAATATAAAGTTGCAAACATAGAGTTTGGAACATTAAAAGTGTCTAAGTAAAGTTACAAAATAACCTATCATTTTTTTAATATTTACCTTGTGGTTTTCTATTGACATTAAAGTTCCTCTGTTGAAGTACATTTGCTTCAGTCTTCAAATACATGATCAGCAAAAAAGAAATGCCTGCACATGCTCTAATTTATCACCTTCTACATCAGAAGAAGCCAATCTGAATGCTGATAACTGTGACCCTCATCCAGGGCTTGATGGAGCTCTGAGCAACCTGATCCAGTTAAAGATGTCCCTGCTCACTGCAGGGGAGTTGGACTAGATGACCTCTTCCAACCCAATGCATTCTATGATTCTATGACTCTGTGTTCAGAGGTACAGTCTTCTTGTCACTGAAGACAATGACAGAATAAACCTTATGAGAGGCAGCCTAGGAAACCTTTGTTGTTTAGCCTGGAGAAAAGGAGGCTAAGGTGAGATTTTACCACTCCTTACAACTACCTGAAAGAAAGCTCTAGAGAGAGGAGGGTTGGTCTCTTCTCCAATGTAACAAGTGCTAGGACAAGAGGAAATGGCCTCAGATTGCATCAGGTGAGGTTTAAATTGGATATGAAGAAAAAATTATTCACTGAAAGGGTTGTTAAGCATTGGAACAGGATGTCCAGGGAAGTGGAAGAGTCCTCATCGACAGAGATATTTGAAAGATGTGTAGATGTGGTACTTAGGGACATGGTTTAGTGGTGGATTTGGCAGTGTTAGGTTAATGGATGGACTCGATCTTAAAATTCTCTTTCAACCTAAATGATTCTATAAAAAAGAAACAAAAAAACAAATCAAGAGTTCTCCCAAATGCAAATGTACAGAATTCTTCTCATTATACTTAACATCATAGCAATGATTCACTTGATTGTAACGTATTTAAGAGTAAAGAGTTGCCGTTGTTTATGTAACTAATGGAATTGTGCATAGAAGTTTTCTTTCTTCAATGTCTTGTCTGAACATCGTTTTTAATCCTCTTTCCATTGAAAATTAGACTGACTTAGTCATACTCTCTCTGTTGTGTATCTGTCTGGTTTTGTGTTTTCTCCTAGAAATTTTTTCAGTCATTGGTGGCTGTGAAATTTAACAGGATAGAACTTCTGAGTTTACCCCTATAATGCTTTTCTTGAGAGAAAGTCCTGTCTCTTGTTAATGATCCATTTTAGGGGATTTTCTGCATTCAGGGCTCATAATTTGTTAGATACTTCACTTGTAGCATCCCTCATGCCAGAATCATAGAGCAGAGAAGAGAGAAAAGATTGAGAGGTGTACTGGCATCCTGATTTTCAACTGCCAATGAACAGCACTTTTTACCCTTTCTTAAATATGTTATTACAAAGGCACTACCAACATCACTGATGGGCTCAGCTTTGGCTGGCAGCAGGTCCATCTTGGAGCCAGATGGAGGTGCCTCTATCAGACATGGGGGAAGATTCTGCAATCTTCTCACAGAGGCCATCCCTATATCCCTTATGCAACCAAAACCTTGGCACCTAAACCCCATATATTTATATTGTTAACCCTACATGTTAGTGCACTGCAGATTCACACATCTAGTCCAGGTGAGGGTGTCCTTAGTCTGTGTCTGCTCTATAGAGTGCTACTGCTGACAGAAGGACTGCATCTGTCCTATTGTCAAAATAAAATGTCGCCATTTCCATTATATGCACAAACTTAATTTTCAGTAGTGAAAACTATATGAGTCATTTTATCATCATCTGGATCTCTTCTCTGCCTCAACTTTTTGCAACAAGTACGTACTATACTTCCCATATATGACTCACAGTGGATAAATCTCGCATTTACAATACCTTGCTACTAAGTAATTATCAATATTTGAGAGAAAAACAATAATAATAGTTAAAAAACAGACTGATTAAACCATATCCCTCTATAAGTAGTTGTACCATTCCTCAGATTTATATATGCCTGAGCTTCACCTAAGTAACATTTGTTTCAGTGTTCTGTGAGAATGAAGCTATGAACTAGAACAATGCATGGGTCAGCCCTCTGGGACATCCATAGATGAGGTTTTTGTTTGGTTGGTTTTTTTCTCTTGTGACTGAAAACTAGAAAAGATCTTGAAAATATAATCATAAGAAAAACTAAAAAGAAATAGTATGGTTGTGTATGTAGAGTATTTTGACTGATGCATGAAAATGTTTGTCTAGATGTGTTGGATGGGTTTGAGGACAGTGTAGGGCTGTCCTTCCTCACTCTGGCTCAGGGTTGCGTGAGTCAATCTAACAGGGCACCTGCAATGACAATCTGAAAGCACTGATGAAACCACAGAGGCAGGAATAGGCATGACTTTGTCCCAGTGTCTGTGGGAAATATGATGTGAAAGGAGTCATACCTGGCACAGAAGAGTCAATCCTTCACAATGCATGCAATATACTCAGAGCACAGCAAGCTGACAGAGATCTTCATTGCTCCCTTGCCAGTCAGCGAGGCTCAAGAGAGAGCCCCTGAGGAGCTGTGATGTGGTCCTTTCCAGAACTCAGGCAGCAGCCATGATAAACTTGAACCAATTCTCTCTTAATTGAAGCTGACTTATTTGATGTTCTTTTCCCAAATGAGCTCTTCGGGTGTTCAGGCCATAGTGGGGAGTCTGTCATGCTTCCTAGAGTGACTGGAGACATCTGCAGTGGCAGTGTGGAAGTTAGCAGGTGGCAAGGGCCTACCTGGGACAGGAGGTGATGGTTTGCCAAATTGCTAACTTCACTCTGAAAGGTAGATCCCTTAGATAGGTTTGCTGAGCTCAGATGAGCCAGTTCTGGCAGGATCATTGCACAAAATGTGATGGACGACTGCACAAAATGTGATGGCCAGCTCACACCAGCCTTACTCAGTGCTTTTGCAAAGCTGCAGGCTTGTGGATGACTTTGCTTGTCTTTGCAGCAGCAATCCCACTTTCTGAGGGGAGACGCTTTTGTTGTTCAAGCTCTTTGTGGACCTGACATACCTCTGCCATTTCTGCTTCCTTCCCTGGTGCTGTCAACTTGGCCAATGCACCAGCAAGCCCAGCAACCTCCTCCTCAAAAAAGTTGCCCATGATGCTCAATGAGGAACTCCACCAGATGCGTGAACTGGTCACAGTAAACTATTGTTTTCCAGTCTGCTGGATAAAAATAGGTGAAACCAACCTTTCCCATTCCTGACCCTTGCTTTTATGCAGAAAGCTGCAGCTATGGGGCTGATTTTCCTGGCAACTGCCCCATGATCATTTGCTGAACAGAGGCGATAGCCAGTACCTCTGAACAGCAAAGCTCAAGTGGGCCCATCACCTCCCCTAGGGCATCCAGGGGGAGTGTGTAATCCTCAGCTGGGCTGAACTGGTTTGGCCCCATGCAGATGGCCTTATTGGTGGCAGTCATCCTGCTGGTGGCCTTGTTTCTGCTGATATTTTGCAGCAGAGTGAGCAAGTGCTTGAGCATGAGGAGGTTGGCCTGGCCAACTTGCTGGCTATCCCAAGGAAACAGGAACACAATATTTAAGGATGTATGTTGACAACATAGGTCTCCCAAGCTCTATGATCCCAAGTACCAGGCCAAGTATGCTCCCAAGCATCCCCAGTACTCTGGCTCACAAGCAGGAGCAACGGGGAGAGATGTGCCCTGTGGGAAGGGCAGTAGCAACACCAATGTAGCATGAGTGTCCACAGCAAGAAGAGGAGAAAAGGGCTATCCTGCCTCTGTCTTCTCCAGCCAAGTGACCAAGTCTGTCTTCACTGCCAGAGGGGATGGGTGATGGCTGTTCCTTGTGACCAGCCTGTAAGAAACACTGTGCTCACGAAGAAGGCCTGCAGTAGAAAGGGCACTGGTGAGCTGCATCAGTCCCTGGGCTTGTATGAGAGGTGGAGACAGCCAAGATGCTTTGCTGCAGCCATCAACCTGGAACATGCCATGGAATCATAGAACCATAAGAATGATTTGGATTGGAAGGAACCTCAAAGATCATCTAGTTCCAACCCCTCTGTCATGGCAAGGACATCTCCCACTAGTCTAGGTTGTTCAAGGCTCCATCCAACCTGGCCTTGAACACTTCCAGGATCAGAACATCCACAATTTCCCTGGGTAACTTGTTCCAGTGCCTCACCACCATCAGAGTAAAGAACTTCCTTATATCTAGTCTAAACCCATGCTCTTCAAGCTTCCACCCATTACTCCTTGTACTATCACTACAGGCCCTTGTGAAAAGCCCCTCCCTAGCCTTCTTGTAGCCCCCTTTCAGGTACTGAAAGGCCACTCTAAGGTGTCCCCAGAGCTTTCTTTTTTCCAGACTGAACGTGCCTAACTCTCTCAGCCTGTCCTTATATGAGAAGTGTTCCATCCCTCTGATCATCTTGGTAGCCCTCCTTTGGACTCACTCTGACAGCTCCATGTCTTTCTTGTGTTGGGGGCTCCAGAGCTGGACACAGTATTCCAGGTGGGGTCTCACAAGGGCAGAGCAGAGGGGCAGAATCACCTCCCTTGACCTGCTGGTCACACATCTCTTGATGCATCCCAGGATACAGTTGACTTTCTGGGCTACAAGTGCACACTGTTGGCTCATGTTGATCTTATCATCCACCAACACACCCAAATCCTCCTCTCCAGGACTGATCTTAATCCACTCATTACCCAGCCTGTATCTGTGCTTGAGATTGCCTTGACTTAGGAGCAGGACCTTACCCTTGGCCTTGATAAACTTCATGAGGTTGGTCTGGACCCACCTCTCAAGCCTGTCAAGATCCCTCTGGCATGTCAACCATACCACAGAATTTTGTATTGGCAGACTTGCTGAGGGTGCACTCGATGCCACTGTCCATGTCCCTAACAAAGATGTTAAATAGTACTCTGAGGGATACTACTTGTCACTGGTCTCCACCTGGACACTGAGCCATTGACTGCAACTCTTTGAGTGTGATCTTCCAGCCAGTTCCATCCATCCATCAAATCCATGTCTTTCCAACTTGGAGACCAGGATGTCATGCAGGACAATGTCAAAGGCCTCACACTACTCCAGGTAGATGACATCAGTTGCTCTTCCCTTGTCAATTGATTCTGTTACTCCATAATAAAAGGCCATTGGATTTGTCAGGCAGTACTTTCCATTTGTGAAGCCATGTTGGTTGCCACAAACTACCTCCACATTTCCCATGTGTTCCAGGATCTTGCCAGGCACCGAGGTGAGACTGACTGGCCTGTAGTTGCCCGGGTCTTCCTTTTTTCCCTTTTTGAAAATGGGAGCAATATTTCCCCTTTTCCAACCAGTGAGCACTTTACCAGACTGCCATGACCTCTCAAATATGATGGAAAGAGGCCGAGGAACTTCATCTGCCAGTTCCCTCAGGACACGTGGATGGATCTCCTGAGGTCCCCTGGCCTTGTACACCTTCAGGTTCTTTACATGGTCTTGAACCTGATCTTCACTTACAGTGGGTGGATTTTTCTTCTCCCAGCCCCCGTCTCCAGCTTCTACAATTTGGCAGGAAACTACTGCTGGGGGAAGATGGAATAGGGGACCCTTCTACCAAAATTCATCACTGGCCTGAGATGCCTCACACTCCAAGCGATCTTCACCTTTGTCTGGCCCTCAGCCAGCCTCTCCAGACTGCTGACATGTAGTGCCATCACCTGGGCAAAGGAAGAAGTACGAAAGGGAGCTGATTAGCTCAGTGGTTTGAGCGCGGTGCTGGCAACAAGGATCAACATCGATGTCGCAGGTTCGATTCCTGCTCGGTCCCCATGTGTTGCCAGGTCTAGTAGAGAGGTGGCGTCCCTGCCCAAAACAGGGAGGTTGGACTAGATGATCTCTAAGGTCCCTTCCAGCCTATGCCATTCTATGATTCTATGAGGAGCAGTGTACCTGATGCTGAGCTGGAGCAGAACCTGGGAGCAGAGTGGAGACATCAGGGAGCCCAGACTTGGTCAGAGCACTGCAGACCTGATCTGACCAGTGCTGAGCAGAAAGAAATGGCCATCTACCTCTAGCTGCTGGCAAGGCTTTACCTAGTGCAGCCTAGAGTACTACTCTCTGTGTTTGTGACAAGGGTGCCTTGCTGGCTCTTCTTCAACTTCATGTCCACCAGAACCCCAAGATTTACCAAGATGCTTTTAGTCACAAGTGTGTGTGGATTTGACCCTGGATACTTTACGCCCATAGTGGTCCCACCTGCAGTCAGTGTCACCCTCTTTCTGAAGGTCCATCCCTGGCATTCTGGCTCATGCAGAAGCAACAAATTGACTTCCTCAAGTTGTGTCTGGATTGACCATGATGGAAGCAGCTAAGTGTTCTTCCTGTCTTATCTCAACCCTAGGCTTTTCGTAATTTTTTTTTCCTGTCTTGTTGAGATCAGGGAGTGATAGAGTGACTTGATGGACACCTGATACTAAAACAGAAATGACTGTAAAAGAAAGAGGTGGTGCTGTGACTGAGACATTCATAATGTCTATACCAGGGAGATCATTTGTCTGAACAAGCTCTTGTCTGGTGCTGTAGACTGAGTGCCAGAAGATGTTGGATGCACTTCTTGCATGTTTTTATTAAAAAAAAAAAAAAAAGTAGTTTACCCACTCATAAATAATTCTGTGATATAACTAAATTATGGTACGGGAGCAAATTCAGGACATTTACACTGCACTTCTGATTCAAATTAAAACAGTCCTACAGATTTCTACCAATTTCTACAGCAATTTATGTTTCCCTTTAACCATCACAAGGGTAGAAGTCCAGTGTAAACACTTGTGCAGATTCCTAGTAGAGTAAACATTTGGGGATACCTCTAGAGAGTTGGTCACTGATTCCAATCTGCTCATAGGCAAATTGAGTAAAATGAATGTCTAAGCTAAATACCCACAAAAATGCTTACATGACTTCTGTGATCATGACATTTACATTCCTTAAACACAGCTGAAATATTTTCTCAGCAAATGTATACTGAAGCTCACTTTGTGTTTGCCAGAATAAAAATGCTCCAGAGGCACAAATACGAGCTAGTTTTAATTGAAAATTATAACAAAATATTACTGAAGCATTTATTAAAGATGGATATAAATAATTTTTCAAGAAATGAAGCATCTAAATTTGTATGTACTCAAATCCTCTATTTTATTATTTCTGTATATTGTAGGATGATAAGCAACATCTATATAAACATGGTTTTTTGCATTTAAATTTGTCTTTAAATCAAGAAGCCTGTTAAACAAATAGTATTCCACACTCACATTAGATTCAGAGAAAGAAATAAAAAAATCTCTAGAGGGACACTCCATCTAAGATCCAAATTGCTTTCTGGAGATGAATCTCTCTTGTTGATTACATAAAGAGCCTTGACTCTTGTCTAATACTAGGGAGGATGAATTTGAACAAAAGTAACTAGTCATGTTCTACTAACTGAAATTGCTGTACTTCCATTTCCTACCCTTTCTTCTTTGATTACTGCTTTTTCCTTTCTTATTGTACAGTTACTATGGATATATGTTAACAGTGGCTAGTATCTTTTATTGAAAAGGAAGTTTCACTAGAAATCTCTTGATATAAGTCAAGCAAACAAGTAAGTACAGAAAAGTAAGTTCTGTGGCTATCTGAAATACTTTATTCTTTGACTACCAGTAGTATAGTGTCCTTTCCATAGACTTTTCATTATAAAATCTGTCCTGGAGCACACTGACAAAGAAGTAGATTTTTCCTATTTGTTTAGGTTGTGGAAAGATACAGGACCTTTTTTTTTTTCTTTTTCATTTCATTTTATAGGTCTTCTAAGGGTTAATTATCTCTTAATACCTTTTTTTAAGAAACTTACCCTGTATAACAACATGGGTGAAATTTTATAATAGGCTAGACCATCTACTTATTTAGAACACATTCAGTCCTGGAAAGCATTAACAGATTCAGTCTTTGTGCCCTTTGAAATCTGAATTTGTTGATCATAGGCTTCTGCTACTGTATTAACACTTTGTCTTAATCTTTAATGCCAGCCTTTCTAGTCAGTATCAGGTATTGTAATGGATACCTACACAGTGTAGTGGTAGTGGTTTAGGCACTTTAAATGACTCATTTACGTAGTATCAGAGCAATCATCTTTAATGTTTTTATTCTTAAATGTCCCATGGGGAATAAACTACTCTTATCTCCATTTTCAAACAGCCTAGTGAGAGGCACATATTTATTGAGAATTTAAAAACTAAATTCAGCTACCTAAACACAGTGACAGTTAAGGTCCCCTAAAATAATCAATAATAACCAATAATAAATTCCTATCTCTACTTGGGCACACCTCTCACTGCAGTTCTTGCTGCTGCCCTCAGACACCAGTGGAATCCTCTGTCACACTGCAGCCAGGGACCTCTCTCTGGGTAGTTGCTTCAGTCCCAGTGGTTGCTAAGACTGTAGGAGACACAGAGGACATGGCTTTCTGTTGGGTGGTCACCATTGCTTGAACTCCCTGCAGGGAGATTAAGACTGGAGGAGGGCAGTTTGATTGGTGAGGCTGCAGTCCCCCAACATCTTGACATCCTTCAGCAGATGGTCATCCTTACTGCTCTCTGGTCCATCCTCATACACAGCCCAAGGGTGTCAGGTACTCAGAAACCCCTCTGCCCTCCTTTGTACCTCATAAGCCTCACATGCCTCTAAGCACTTGGCAACTGCATCTGCTAGCCTTGGCTTTCCATGATTTGAACTGTAATACATGGACAGTGTTTAACTTCATAGAGTCTATCATCAGGATTTGGTTCTTTTCTAAAGCAGAGACTGCACCAAAGGACAGAGTTAGTATGCAATGGGGGATTTTTTTAAAAAAACAACAACAAAAAAAGCAATAAAAAACCCAAACAAACCCCAAATCTGTTTCACCTTTTCAAATATATTTCAAACATTCTGATGACATACGTATGGCTATATGCATAAACTGAATCTTCAAGTTATTATAAATTATAAGAACTAAATCCCAGACTATCACAACTACTTAAAAGGTACCATTATTTTCATAAAAATCTTGAATAGTGTAATAAGATTATCTGACTGTCATGGATTGACCCTGGCCAGCAGCCAGGTGACCACACAGCCAGTCTCTCACCCTCCCTTCTCCAATAGACAGGGGGAGAAAATATTTCAAAGGGCTCAAGGTTTGAGATAAGGACAAGGGAGATAACTTGCATTTACCATCCCAGGCAAAACAGACTCCATTTTGGGAAAATTAATAGGATTTATTAAAAGAACAAATCAGAAAAGAGTATTGAGAAATAAGAAAAAAACAAAAGAACACCTTCCCTCCATTGCTCCCTTCTTCCCGGGCTGAGCATCAATCTGAGTTTATCCACCTCCTCCCCCCGAGCGATGCAGGGGGACAGGGAATGGGGGTTACAGTCAGTTCATCCAACGTGGGTTCCACTGCTTCTTCACTCCAGAGAAGGACTCTTCACACTTCCCCAGGGCCATTGTGGGGTCCCTCTCACGAGAGACAAGCTTCACACACTCTTCTCCAATGTTAGTCATCTCACAAAGGGCAATTCATCACAAACTACCCAACGTAAGACACCTCACAAGGGGCAACCCACCCATTGTGAGTCTGAGGTGCAGTCCCTCAGGGAAAACTGCTCTAGTGTGAGTCCCCCGTGGCATCACACAAGTCCCACCAGCCAACCTGCTCCAGTGTGGGCATTCACTCTTCCACGGGCTTCAGATTCCGGCAACAACCTGCTCCAGCACGGCCTTCCCATGGCCTACAGCCCCCTTCAGGCATCCGCATCCACCCCCTCCCTTCTTCATTGGCCTTGGTGTCTTCATATATTCTCACTCCTCCATCTCTCTGCCAGCTGTTTTGTGGCACAGTTCTTTTTCCCCATTTCTTGTGTCCCTCTCCTATAATTTTACGGATAGGCTCAGCCCTAGCCAGTGGCAGGTCCCTCTTCGGAGTCGGCTAGCATTGGCTCTATCAGACTCAGGGGAAGCTTCTAGCAGCTTCTTGCAGAAGCCACCTCTAGAGCCCGCCCAGCACTGAAATCCAGCCAGGCAAACTCGATGCACTGACACAATGGAGGATTGAACCTTCTTTTTTTTAAATTTGTGGTTTACTTTTTGATGAATTTAATTCAAAGACTACCAAAGACCAAGCATCCACTGTCCACTGCCTAGTTTCTGATATGTTGTCATTACATAGAGGAAGAAAGGAGTAGAAAAAACATCAAAGCATTGTGGGTCCTTCATCAAGACATAAGAGTCTACTTTTTTTTTTATTATATTTATTGATTTTCATTTTATGTTGAAATTTTTGTGTTACATTTTATTGTATTACACTGTTAAAGAAACTTTTGCTCCCTAATTCTCCTGTAACAGAGTCTCATACTTCAAGTACAGTAAGGTAATTTATTTGAATAAGGCAGTGGTAGACATAGCTCAGGCTGGGTGCCTCCACAGAAGGACTTCCAAAAAACCAATCTCTGGGCAATTATAACCTTACAATCTAAACTGCCCAGCCCTCTCATGACAGTTCTGATGAGTAGTATTATTAGAGTCTGGGGTCTTCAGGTCCTTTCATTGTCTCTAGGCTGGACATTTCTCATCTCTAAGGTCGCAGCTTGTGCTGATGAGTGTAGCAGTCTTCCTCTCTTATCTTTCAGCTCAAACCTCAGTTCTGAGGCCTCCTTTTACTTAACTAGGTAAAAATTCAACATATTTAGGTGAAAGTTCATAGCCTGCAGTCTAAGGCTTCAGTGAATTTGCCTACTACTGCTAATCAGGTTAGGGCTGGACAGGCCACTGAATGCTTAGAGATGCTCTGGAATCCCTCTCCCTCCACAGATGAGAAGGGAAAGGAAATGAGACAGGGAGACCTGTGGATTGAAAAATAAATCTAAGCAGGTTATGCTAAATGAATAATATATTGTATTTCCTTATAGTACTTGGTTTGCAGTTTGTAGGTTTGATTTTTGCTTCCCATTAACACGTATAATAAATACTTCTCCCTCTCCACTGGGAAGGAAATCAGCTTAAATGTCTTATTGTTTGGAAAATTGTACGGTTTTTTCCTTTTCATTTTCCCTCTCCTCTCCTCTCCTCTCCTCTCCTCTCCTCTCCTCTCCTCTCCTCTTTGCTGAGGTCCAGGTACCTTAAACAGAATCTTTTTCCGCTAAAGCAGAACTAAGAAAAAAGGGATATTTCTGGTCATTCAAGGTGCAAGAATATTAGGACAAGTCTTCAGAAAAAGAAGATTATAAATGAGGACCTCTCCTCTCCTCTCCTCTCCTCTCCTCTCCCCTCCTCTCCTCTCCTCTCCCCTCTCCTCCCCTCCTGTCTTCTCTTCTTCAAATGGCCTTGTAATAGCCTTGTAATGGTCCAACTTCAAGCAGCTGAGGCAGGCAGATTGTTTTTCATGGTCCAGCAACTGAGATGTCTTTTCAACATGTGGAAGATATAGGTTCAAGGTTAGAAAAGTCTAGGATCTAATTCTCTCACTTCCATTAATCTATTATGTAAAAAGTAGTCACAAGCTTGGTTGTAGCCCTAACCACATCAAAGTTTTTGATCAGTTCCAACTAAAATATTGGCAACTATCTCTCCTGAACAGTCATGTGTGACTACAGTTAAACGTTCAGGGAGATTTCAGGCTAAATAATAAAATGTCCAATGAAATTAGAGGTGTACAGATCTAAGAAGTCTTGAAAATAAGACAGATTAGATTGTTATTTTGGACTCAATCACCTAAAACCCACCATAAACTAGATGAGGTTTAAGCAGACTGAAACCTCAAATTATTAAATGATTAAGTTCTGTCAAAAACACTGGCAGCTGACCAAGTTGAAAAATTTGATGATAACTAGCTTTGTTCCACCTTTAACAGCTCATTATAGCATGAGAAATGAAACTGCCATATTATTCCCTGACACAGATTGTATTCACAGGCTGAAATTAGTATTTATTAAAATAATATCTCCTTTTTATCCATACTTTCCCTTATTATAATGAAAGAGGCAGATGAGATAAATTTTGAAAGAATATAGACTAGGCCTCCTACTCCTCCCAAGATGAGTATATTGATAAAAGAAAATTCATACCTTTAAGATGCATTTTTAAAAATATTTCTTAGAATAAATCAGGGGAAAAAAAGATTGTCATTTTTATGTAATTCCAGTTTGAAAATAGTTGAAAGTGGCTGTCATGCTACACAAAGCATATGAATGCTTTTGAATACCTGGAGAGGAACCATGTCATTTCCTGAAAGTAGTCCTTAAAGGATGTGCCATCAATTAATATTCAGATTTCTTAATTTTACTAAAATTCAGATCATGAGTCATACTTTTTCTCCTAATCTGCTAATTTTTCCTTTCCAAGGAAGAACAGGTTTGTACCAGATCCCTCATTCCTCTTACCCTCAGAAGGATATGGAGTATATTTTTAAAAGAGTATGTACATCAGGGAAACTTACAAATCCTCATGAACTCCTTTCTTAGGTCAGTTCCGCTCTTTTCGTTATTTTCTCATCTGTTATTGCATAGTGTCACTGTAACTTAACAGGCTTTTAGCCCAACTCTGGTTTGAAAGTTTGTCTTATAGAAACCAACACAACAGTCAAGTACAGTGAAAGTCAGTTTCTAATACCTTTGCTCACACAGGAGTACTTCATTCCACAAGTTCTCTTGAGTTCAATTCTTGTCACCTAACTTTGTCTATCGACTAGTTTAGCATCTCTTCTATCATTTTTATGTAAACTTACGGGAGAAAGAACAATTGATGGAATAAAAGACTTTTAGAGACAGAATTTATTTTAAGATAGACCAAATGCTGGAGGAGAGGATTTGTGTGCACCAATTATGAACCTCTGAAAACTGAATGTATAATCTGAGCTATCATATCAGATCTTATTATTCCTAATGATGAGAAAAAGTGCAACTAAAATGCATAAAAATAGGCTCCAACCATCACCATATGTTGGTATGTCACTGTAGCATATATTGACCTCTAGGTTTCTGCTTAAGAGCTATGCAGATTTCATTTAAACAACACTATGCTATACAGCTTAGTCCCATTCAGGTGTGTTGTATAGTCTAGAGCATCACAAACCAGTTGTGATCAATGGGGCGGAGCCTAACTGGAGGCCTGTGTCTAGTGGAGTCCCTCAGGGGTCAGTACTGGGACCAGTACTATTCAGTATACTCGTCAACAACCTGGATGAGGGAATAGAGTGCGCTGTCAGAAAGTTTGCTAGTGACCCAAAACTGAGAGGAGTGACTGGCACTCCAGAAGGCTGTGCTGCCATTCAGGGAGACCTAGACAGGTTGGAGAGTTGAGCGGGGAGAAATTTTATGAAATATGACAAGGGCTAATGTAGAGTCTTGCATCTGGGAAAGAACAACTCCACATACCAGTAGGGGTTGGAGACTGACCTGTTGGAGAGCAGCGTTAAGAGAAAGGGACCTTTCCTGTGGACTTTAGGAACAAGTTCTTCACCATGAGGGTGGTGAGACACTGGAGCAAATTGCCCAGAGAAGTGGTGGAAGCCCCATCCCAGGAAGATTTAAGACCGGGCTGGATGGGGCTTTGAGCAGCCTGATCTAATGGGAGATGTCCCTGCCCATGGTGGGGGGAGGTTGGAACTAGATGATCTTTAAGGTCTCTTCCAACTCTGACAATACTATGATTCTATGATTCTATGATTCTCTTATCTTGACCCACAAGCTTTTCATCATATTTTTTCATCCTGTCTTCTTCTGAAGAAAGAGTCACAGAGAAACTCGGTGGGCACCTGACACCCAGAAAAGGTCACACTCCCTCCTTCAGAATACTCTCCTCTGTCTTTTGGTCTTTGCTTGTTTGTTTGCTTTTCAATTAACGTATTTGTTTTACCTGAGATGAGTTGCTATAATATGGACTAACATGTGAAATCAAATCTGCATTCCTCCATCTTTCTTAACAAGTGGTATAACAACTATTCTGTAATAACCCATTTTTTGTCAAACAAAAAACAAAAATCAAGTAAAATAAATGTTCCTCCTTTATTTTTTTCAAGACTCAGAGAAAGTGGTGAATATTTTCCTCCAAGTTTTAGAAATTATACATGTGCAACATGAGAATAACTGAGCTACACTTAGTGCCATGAGTTAGGCAGTACTCTTTCTTTTGAATTAATGCAAACCTCTCTTGTTACAAATAGAATGAAAAAAATCAGCACTGCTGAAGCATAATGCTGGTGTTTTCAAAGATAATAATAATAATCATCATCATCATTATCATCGTCATCATCTACAGTTGTATAGTCCTTTTATTCATGAAGTTTGGTCCTGTTTAAATGGAATTGTCAAATCACAGAAGAGCTTTTAGTCTACTGTATTTTCAGATTGCTTTTCTTTTGAGACTTTGATGTAGTCTCTGCACAAAGAGAGGTGTCATAGAATCATAGAATGGCGTAGGCTGGAAGGGACCTTAGAGATCATTTAATCCATCCTCCTTGTCATGTGCAAGGATGCCTCTCAACTAGATCAGGCAACACATGGGGACAGAAGGGGAATTGAACCCGTGACCTAGGTATTATCAGAATCACGCTCTAACCGAGTGAGCTAACTGACCACCCATCAATTCATCTCCATACTGGCCCCAACAATGCTACAGGGGTGCCTGTGCGAGGTCCTGACTCTGGCCCTGTCTCTTCAGGTGCCATGGGAAGGTTTTCACTTAAGTGGGCCCCTTGAGTCTGCACCACAACTTGTTTCTAGCCCCACGTCTGGTCCCATCTCTAGCCCACTCCTAACAGACTGCCCCAAACTTGACTTGAGCCTTGGTTCATCCCTTCACTCAGGTGCTGTGGGACTTCACCCTGCTCAGTGAAGGCATTTGCCTGTGTTGGAGTCACCATCACCATCAGCTCCCATCTCATTGCCCTCCTAGAGCAGTTCTGCTTTGCTCTCCTTGACAAAATGTTACAAATTTAATTATCAAGTAGTTTTAAAAAATGTCTTCAGTCTCACTTTGTATAAAATACAGTAAAAAGCATATTCATAGCCTAAGAATTATAAATGTGAGATTGTGCATCACAGATTTGTCTGGTCAGTAAATTATCAGGAAAAAAAAAAGCAAAATGAAACAGTTTTCTTTAACCATATGGTATTTACTTCAAAACCTATGGGATATGAAGGATTAAATACTTGAATAATTTATGGTGTTTTTGTGGCAGATGCACCTCATAGAATCATAGAATCATAGAATGGCCTAGGCTGGAAGGGACCTCAGAGACCATCTAGTCCAACCTCCCTGTCATGGACAGAGATGCCTCTCAACTAGATCAGGCTACTCAAGGCTCGATCCAACTTGGTCTTGAACATCTCCAGAGAGGGGGCAGCCACAATATCTCTGGACAATTCATTCCAAAGTCTTGCCACTCTCGTGGCAAGGAAGAACTTCTTCCTAAGATCAAGTTTAAATCTATTCTCCTTCAACTTAAACCCATTTCCCTTTGCCCTATGGCTGGACACTCTTGTAAAAATCACAGAATCACAGAATCACAGA
>NW_009706289.1:36030-38076 GCF_000703405.1 Apaloderma vittatum | reverse complement strand
TTTTACCCAGCAAAGGGTGCATCCATCCAAGTCATGGATTTTCCAGGACGACGTGGGAGACTGTGTAAAATGCTTTGCTGAAGTCAAGGTAGACCACGTCCACAGCCTTCCCCTCATCCACTAGATGGGTCACCCAGTCATGGAAGGAGAAGAGATTGGTCAGGCACGACCTTCCTTTCCTAAACACATGTTGACTGGACCTGATCCCCTGGTTGTCTTCTACATGCCGCTCGATGGCACTCAAGATGATTCGCTCCATAACCTTGCCAGGCATCGAGGTCAGGCTGACAGGCCTGTAGTTTCCCGGATCCTCCTTTGGACCCTTCTTATGGATGGACGCCATGTTGGCCAACCTCCAGTCATCTGGGACCTCCCCAGTTTGCCAGGATTGGTGATAAATGATACAGAGCGGCTTAGCCAGTTCTTCTGCCAGCTCCCTCAGCACCCTAGGATGAATCTTATCCTGACCCATAGACTTGTTGGGATCCAACTGGCACAGCAGGTCACTAACTACTTCCTCCCAGATTATGGGAGGGGCGTTCTGCTCCCCATCCCTGTCTACCGACTCAGGAGTGCAGTTGCCCTGGGGACAGCCAGTCTTCTTGTTAAAGACTGAGGCAAAGAAGTTATTAAGTACCTCAGCCTTTTCCTTATCTTCTGTTACTATGTTCTTCCCCTCATTCAATAAGGAATGGAAATTTTCCCTGACCCTCCTTTTGTTATTAATGCATTTATAAAAGCAGTTTTTTGTTATCCTTTACAGAGATGGCCAGATTAAGTTTTCGCTTTTCTAATTCTCTTTCTGCATGACCTTACAATACCCTTAAATGCTTCCTAATTCACCTGCCCCTTTTTCCAAAGTTGATACACTGTTTTGTTTTTTTCTGAGTTCTTGCGAAAACTCACTGCTCAATCATATCAGTCTTCTTCCCTGCCGGCTCATTGTACGGTGCATAGGGAAAGCTTGTTCCTGTGCCTTCACAATTTCATTCTTAAACTAATCCCAGCCTTCCTCAGCCCCTTTGTTATTAAGGGCTGATTCCCAAGAGATTCTTTGAAATAGCGCCCTGAATAGTCCAAAGTCAGCCCCCTGGAAGTCAAAGATAGAGGTTTTACTGATGACCCTCCTAACTTCACTGTATATTGATCCTCCTGCTTTCCTCTTGTCCTGTCACTGGATGCCACTGAAAAGAGTCCAGCCCCATCTTCCTGACACCCACCTTTTTAGAAACATTGACGAGATCCTCTGTCAGCCTCCTCTTCTCTAAGCTAAACAGACCCAGCTCTCAACCTTTCCTCGTATGGTAGATGCTCTAGTGTGGTATCATTTCAGATGATATTCAACATCTATAGATATGGCAACTATATCCAGCTCAGTAGTTTGAAATTTCAGGATTTTCTTCTGATCACATAATTCTTGTAGTATTGACAGTACAACTGGAAGGAAAGAAATAAGTGACACTTTGTATTCTAAAGCTGGAAAGGAAGACAAATGCAGTTGAGTGCTCTACGTACTTGTATGTTAAAAAAAATATTGTTTTCTCTCCTTTTTTCCTTTTTCTTTTTTCTTTTTTCTTCTTTCTTTTTTCCTTTTTCTTATTTTTTCTTTTTTCTTTTTTCTTTTTTCTTCCTTCTTTTGTATTTTTTCTTTTTTCTTTTGTCTTTTTTCTTTTTTCTTTCTTCTTTTTTCTTTTTTTAATTATTTATTTTTAATTTTTAATTTTTCTTTTCTTTTTTTTCTTTTTTATTTCTGAGGTACTCATATGACATACTTAGCTGAACATGTATAGAATTTTCTATTTGAATCCATTGTGTGCAAAGCTAGCCTACTGTTATGGAATATCTAGGAATATAGAATGTGAACAAGAGAGATTCGGTTACTATTTCACTCTAGATTCTATTTATGTCTATCAATAAAAATGAATAATCTAGACAAATAGATTTGATGTTCAAGTCCATGGTTTAGATATCTGAATTTAGTTCTTTCTAAAGAAGAACTAAAGAGCTAAGTCTGAGAGAGGCTTTTCAGACTGAGAGAGGTGGGCT
>NW_009706289.1:6785-35999 GCF_000703405.1 Apaloderma vittatum | reverse complement strand
AGAGAAGGCTTCAAGAAGACCTTACATTGGCCTTCCTGTACCTGAAGGGGGCCTACAAGAAGGCTGAGGAGGGATTTTTTACATGGGCCATTCGGTCCCCATGTGTTGCCTGATCTAGTTGAGAGATGTCCCTGCCCACGACAGGGAGGTTGGATTAAATGATCTCTAAGGTCCCTTCCAGCCTAGGCCATTCTATGATTCTATGATAGGATGAGGGATAATGGGTGGAAGCTGGAAGAGGGCAGGTTTAGGCTAGATAGAAGGAAGAAGTTCTTTACCCTGAGAATGATGAGCCACTGGAACATGTTCCTCAGGGACGTTGTGGGTGTTCCATCCCTGGAAGTGTTCAAGGTCAGTCTGAATGGACCCTTGAGCAACCTGAACTCGTGGGAGATGTCCCTGCCATGGCAGGGGGCTTGAACTAGATGATTTTTGAGATCCCTTTCAACTCAAATTATTCTACGATTCTGTGAAATAGTGGGAGAGTAGGCAGCAGAGAATCCTTGTGCATGAGGACTGCACTTGTCTTAGAAGTTGGTACTCAGTGGAAGGGAGCTGCTGATGCAGACACCGCCAGCATGAGAGTGTTGTTGAAGCGATCTTTCTAGATCCCTTTCCTAAACCCAGAATTTAAGTTTTACCTAAGTCTCTTTTTCAGTCTGAAAATATATAGTCTTGTACTGGTTGAAATTCTTATCCTGCTTCATCTTAAGATGACAATAAATGCTCTGTTTGCTGGAAATCATACCTATGGTGTTGTCATCCACCATTGTAAATTGGAGTTTAAATTGTACTGACATGAACAGAAGTATTGTCACTTAACACAATTACATATCAACGTAGCTGTATTTAAATTGACCAAATCTTTGCTGATTTCCATCAGCAAAACATATATCATGGTGAATTTATTTAAAGTTTAGAGAACTCTATTGACTTGATAACAGTAATGTGGTAATTGCTGTGGTTCGTGTGATATGCTTTTAGTATATTTAACAACAATTAAAATGCAATGCAATCCTAGATTTTTCTTGCAAATGCACCAGAGATGTTTTGTTTGCTTTTTTAAGAAAATAAAGTGTTTATCACTGGTTCTGGAATGTAAGTGAGTTTTTATTGTTTTATATCTGCTGAAGACAATCAAGGTTTCATTTCATACATTAAGCAGGGTGAATCAGATTGCATATGACACCTCTCCTGTGTGACAAATGGGTTTGTAAAGTATTACTTGCACAGCATAATGGTAATTTGTCTACTCAGTGGCTGTAACAAATGCATTACATTTTTGTTTAACGGTTCTAATTCATCGTTTCAATACACAAAATACTTTATTTCTCAACAGGGGATAAATACGATGTCAACATTAAAGTCACAATTGTTTCCCAAAAGCAGGACTACTAATTTATTCTTGGATCTCCCCATAAGTAGGAGATAGGCTGTGATTGTGGGACTGCGTTTTTAAGAACAGTTAAAAATTATATTCAAGAAAGAACCATGTTGCATGAATGCTTTATGTTCATTTGAAGGAGTGTGGTGCTTTGTGGGGATGTCATAGAACACATTTATTTTTAATCCTATTTGAGGCAGAAATCGTGATTGCTATGTCTGCATTTGTTGACATGGATTTAGAGAATATTTAAATACCTAAGTAAATCTAAATGATTAAATCTCCTTTTCTTTGCACAATTTAGAAAATTTTGCTTGTCGATTCCAGCTCTAAAAAAATAATCCCTATCTCTGGTAATTTAAAAAACACAATAGAGCAAACAGAGAGAAAAACACTCTCTCATTGTGTAAAATATCTACAATAGAAAGTCTCAGTTGCAATATTTAAGATCAATAAATATACCCATTATGGTTTCCTTTTATGGGCATGTAAGAAATGGTTTCAAGCTATTCTATTATATAAAACAAATGCATGATAATCATTGTTAGTTAGTCTCATTTAGTATTACCGTGAGATGGTCTCAGCTAAATTTTAAGTTATCAACAGGTGAGATACCACAGCAGTGGTCATTTATATGAGTGAATGGGTGAACAAGAGTTATAGAATTAGAAAATTAGAAGTAGGTTTAATATTTCTTCAGATACTTTAATCTTTAATTTTAATCTTAAAAGTAGGAATTTAGATTTTCCTCAAGTCTGGTATAGCACAGCATAGCATAACATAACATAGTATAGAATACAACGGAATATTTCATTTGGATATCATCTAGCCCAATTGCCTGACCAATTATGGGCTGATCGAAAGTTGAAACATGTTTTTAAGGGCATTGTCCGAATGTCTCTTAAACACTGACAGGCTTGGGACATCGATTGCCTCTTGAGGAAGCCTGTTCCAGGGTTTTACCATCTTCTTAGTAAAGAAATGGTTCCTAATGTCCACTCTAAACATCCTCTGACACAGCTTTAAGCCATTCCCATGCATCCTGTCACTGGATCCCAAGCAGAAGAGATCAGTACCTCCCTCTCCGTGTCCCCTACTCAGGAAGCTGCAGAGAGAAATGAGATTTCCCCTCAGCCTCCTTTCCTCCAAACTAGACAAACTTAGAGTCCTCAGCTGTTCATCAAAGGACATTCCTTCCAGCCCTTTCACCAGCTTTGCCCATTGAAGGACCTTCACATACTTCTGGTGGGGCCCAAAACTGCACACAGTGCCCAAGGTGAGGCCGCACCAACACCACAGTGGGATAACCCTGTCTTTTGACCAGCTTGTCATGTTGTGTTTGATGAATCTCAAGATGGGGGTTGCCCTCTTGGCTGCCAGGGCATATAACTGACTCCTGGTCAGGTGCTGCTGACCAGCACCCACAGATCCTTTCTGAAGGGCTGCTTTCCAGTCATTCATCCTCATTTAAACTTATGGTTGGTGCTACTACATCCCAGGTGCAGAATTAGACATTTTGACTCCTTTAATTTCCTTCAGTTTAATCATTGCCCAATGCTCCAATCTTCCTAGATCCCTGTGCAAGGCCTCTTGTACCTCAAGAGAATCAACAGCACCTCCCAGTTTGGGATCTTCAGTAAACTTGCTAGTGGTGCTTTCAACTCCTGCATCCACATCACTGAAAAATATATTGAACAGAACTTGTCCTAGAAATGTACCCTGAGGAACACTGCTGGCGACAGATCACTGGCCAGATACGATCCCATTCACTAAAACCCTTTGAATTCTGCCCTTCGGCCAGTTCTCCACCTAGTGCACTGTGAACCTGCTTATCTCACAGCTTGACAACTTGTTGAGAAAGGTGTTGTGAAGGAAAACATCAAAAGCCTTACTAAAATCCAGAAAAACTTCAGCCATTGCCTTCCCTTCATCCACTGAGTGAGTGATTTTATCATAAAAGGATATTAAATTACTTAAACAGGACTTTCCATTTCTGAACCCATGTTGACTGTGCCTGATAATTGCATTGTTCTTTAAATACCTTTCAGTAGTATCAAATCTCCACAATTTTTCCAGGAATGGAGGTTAGGTTAACAGGTTTGTAGTCTCCTGGATCTTCTCTCATGGCTCTTCTTGTATATTGGAATAACACTGGTGAGCTTCCAGTCTGCAAGGACCTCCCTAGACTCCCAAGACCTTTGGTAGCTGATTGAGGGGAGTCCTGCTGTTATATCCACTAGCTCCATCAGAACTCTGGGACGAATCCCATCAGGCCGCATGGACTTGTGAACATTCAGGCTGATACAACTGGTTCCTTACAATTTCAGTGTCCACAGAAGGCAGGTCACTGTTCCAGCAGTTGTGGTCCTTAAACTCAGAGCATCAGGCAGCCCAAGGTCTATCAATACTACAAAAGACTAAGGCAAAAATACCATTGAATGTCTTTTCCTCATTCTTATTTGTCAGGTCACCTTCTTCATCAAACATTGGGCCAATGTTTTCCTTAGACCTCTTCTTACAGTTAATGTTCTTAAAAATGCCTTTATTGCCTGACACAATGGACATTTTGAAATCTAGTTCAGCTTTGGCATTACATGTCTTCTCCCCGCATATGTGAACCACAGCTCTATGATATTCATGTAAAGCCTGACCTCTCTTCCAGAGATCATACAATTTCTTTTCAATCTAAGCTGCAAAAAGAGTAACCTGTTCAGCCAAACTGGTGTTCTGCCCTACCTGCTTGACTTTCAACATAGTGGAATTGCCTGCTCTTGTGCTTCTAAAAGGTTGTGCTCAAAAACTGACCAGCACTCGTGGACTCCTAAGCTTTCAAAAGCAGATTCCCAGGGGATACTGCTAAGTAGTTCCCTGAATAACTTGAAGTTTGAAACTCAAGGTAGCAACTCTGCCGACTCTTTTTCTCATTGCAACGAAAATTTTAAACTCAGGCATTTCACAATCACTGTGTCCAAGACAGCCACCTACCCTCACATCTCCTACAAGTCCTTCTGTATTCACAAATATCAACTCTAGGAGGGTATCTTTCCTAGTTGACTCACTGAGTACTTGTGACAAGAAATCACTTTCAGCAAACTTCAAGAATTTCCCAAGCTTGCTCATCACAGCAGTATGATATTCCAGTTGGTATCCAGCACTGCTGATCCAAAGATTTCTCCTAATTGCCTATAGAGTAACTCATCCTGGTGATCAGTAGTAGACACCCACAATTACATCTGCTTTGCTTCCCACCCCCCTAATCCTTACCCAGAAGTTCTCAACCACTTCATCACTATATAAAAAACTAATAAAATTACTTTCTTTTCTCTATTCACAGTGGGAATATTTCTTCATAAATCTAAAATTATTATTTCGCCACAGGGGACTTTTAATAACAGTAAGATTTGATTTATTTGTAAAGAAAAGGAAGAGGTTTTTTAAAGAAGTAAATTTTCTAGTCTGATTTTTCTCTTCCCTTATGCTAGAGGATTACAATTTTTACTCTTTGTTCCCAAAAAGCAAAGAAAAGAACCTTATTAGTGTCTTATTAACTATTTAATAAAGTTATTTATAGATGTTTATAAAAATAGTATATAAAATAATTTGATTCTGAAAATAAACAAGAGCTAAACTTCATGAGCAGGAAGGTCATGATTTAGTGTTACAATAAATCCTTTTTAAAGTTTCCGGTACAAAAATGTCATAACAGCATGATACAAAATGCTGATCTTATATAAAAATACTCTGCTTGTTCAAATCTTTTAAGAAACTTATGGTGGGTTATCATTGCACTGTCAGGCTTTATGCAAGATCAAATATTGTTTGTACATGATTTTTTAGCTTTATGCTAAATCAGGTACAGTCTATCCTCCTACAGTTGGCATAAAGAGCACAAAAATTTATATTGTGTAAGCTCTGGCTATTTCAACAGAAACACAATGTGGATCAAAGGTACTTATATGATATATGCTGTTTGATATAGTAGTTCAACAGATGTAGGATTAATAGTCATGAAACAAATATGAGACAAGTTCTGCTCTGTGAAATCAGTAGAACTATCTCCAACCTATTAAATTAAATTAGCATATGTTTCTGCAGAAATGAAGTTTATTATACAGCAAACAGTGTCAACAACAACTAATTGGAGAACGGCAATGGCCTTTTACAAAACTGCTGAAGATATCAAATGAGAAAATGTGTAACAGTTTCATGTATATTTCTTCATTCCTTCATGTTTCTTGGGGAAAAAACCCTAATAGATCTATTGTGCATGGTCAAGGAAGATGAGAAGAGGTCTTTAAGGAAAATAAGCAAGAATTTTATGCTAATAGTGTCTGTTACCCCAGCTAAAGCTGAGAAGACTTTCTCTACTTTTATGACTCTATGACACTGTTTAAAAATTAGAAATATTAAGTTTATGGTTAAAAAAATAAGAAACCATTCAATTAAATTAAAATTAATCTGAATGATGAAGAAAATCAAGAGGAAATGGACTTGTTGGAGCAGGTCCAGCAGAGGGCCACGAAGATGATCAGAGGGCTGGAACACCTCCCCTACGAGGACAGGCTGAGAGAATTGGGATTGTTCAGCCTCGAGGGGAGAAGACTCCAGGGAGACCTTACAGTGGATTTCTAGTACATGAATACGGCCTACAAGAAAGCTGGGGAAGAACTTGCTTTGCATGGATGTATAGCAATAAGATGACAGGAAGTGTGATAGTTTTAAACTAGAGTAGGGTAGATTTAGGCTAGACATTAAGAAGAAGTTTTTTACTATGAGGGTGGTGAAACACTGGAACAGGTTACCCAGAGCAGTAGTGGAGTTTACATCTCTGGAGGCATTCAGGGTCAGACTTGATGGGGGTCTGAGCAACCTGGAATAGTTAAGGGTGCCCCTGCTCAGTGGTTGGACTAGATGAATTTTAAAGGTCCCTTCTAGCCCAACATATTCTATGATTCTGTGATAATTATCATTTTATAACATGAAAGTAACTGGTTTGTCAGAGAGCTTAACAATCAGAAACCCTACTGATTTTTCTACCTAGAAAATAGGCTAAAGAATTTAATATTTGATTTGAAATTCTGCATTGTTATGATGGAAATAACATAAAAATTATCAAATTATCAGGAAAAAGAGAAAGAGTTTGCAATGGAGTGTGAATGAACACATACAGCTCCCTAGATGGGTAAAACTAGAGAGCACTGATACATAGCTGTAAATAAGAGCTAGCTGTAAATAGGAGCTGAGATGCTGGACTCTTAGTTAAAATGTACTGAAAAATTCTAGATTACAAAAAAAGGTATTTTTTGGGAGGAGGAGGAAAGAAAACCAGTAGAATGTAAATATGTAAAGCAGGATAAACATGACGTATTGGTTAACAGAAGTGGTTATCAGACTCAACACTAAACAATCAATATTCAAAATTTCCTCTTGGTCAACTATGTATCTTTTTAATTAAAGGCAATACTAGATATACTATGTTTCCTTGAAGCAGACAGTTCATCATGCCTTTGCGGACAGCAATTTGGAAATCTCATTTATATGAATGAAATTCTGGTAATTGAATAGGGAAATGTGTTCTTATGCCTTATATATTAAGTAAAGATCTCTTAGGATAGCAAAATTAGGAATTCATATAGCACTTGTTATGATATTTCTCTTGCAGGTGAAGAAGTGAGGTTTGGATTTAGGAAATAAAAATTTTTTTCTTTATTCCTGTCTAGGTGTCTGAATTCTCTCAGCAGCAACTACAAATATGTTTTTCTCCCAGATGGCTTTGCAGAATTATGTAGGGAGGTAGCCCCAGTAGGCAAGGTCTTGTCAGCATCCATGTTGCAGGTCCTTAGGGGCATTACAATGTATAATGCAAAACGAGAAATAGGAAATTGGAAAGGGAGAACAGTTTTAAAACCTGAATGTATCTTACAGTTTTCCATGGTAAAAACTAATTTTGACATCTATGAAAAATCAGAGTATGCATTATGTTTTTAAGGTACCTATATAGTAAGATGATGTCACTGACACCTATATTTGATTACACACCGAGAATGAGAAGACATGCACAGAGATCCTATACAAATTTTGTTCTTTTCAGATAGGCAATAGCATACTACATTATTTATTCCTCAGGAATGAAAAAAAGCCAGCTATGAGATGCATTGGTCAATTCACAGGAATGACCACATTTTTACATCATAACTATACCATGGTTCACTTTTGCATCAGACTGTTGCCAATTATTTCTTTTCACTCTAGCCTTCAAAAATACTTATGCATGCAATCTGGAACTTTAATTATAATAAACTAAAATACAGAATAGTAAAAGAAGTTATACAGAGCTCCAAAACCTAAACAAATTCTAGAAATTCTTTATTTAGTAAAGAAAAATCTGACATCTCAGAATTTCTTGAGGGGTGAAGTGAATCTCCTCAGTCACATATTCTAGATTTGAAAGGTCATGGGATCATACTCTGTAAAAGTGTATCGTGTTTCTAAATACGGAAAAGTTGTTTGTCACAGAACTGTATGTGGGTGACCTGAGGCCGCACAGGGTTATGTTTAGGGTAAATTACAACATTTAGAGGAAGAGAAAAGGTGCCCAGCAGAGTTACAAGAATAAAAAAGTCTATCTAGCCATTCTGGGTACTAAATCAGCTAATGAAAAAATTGTAGGAATTGGATAAAAATGTTTATCTGTATCTCTGTTATCCCGATGCATACAATGCAAATAATGTTTATACAGGTTACTGAATATTGAAACACATGCAAGTGAAGTCATTCAGAAAAAGTCTTTCTCCACCACCTTCTCTCTTCTTTTCCTCACAGTTGCCAGCCTACATAGAAAGGAGACTAGTGACTTTGTTAGCTTTCTCTCTTCTCTTTTCAGTGCTAACAAAGGGCCTGCTGAATGGTGGGAAAATGATTTATAAGTAGCCAATGGGCTAGCTAACTGGTACTGCCAATTTCTGTAATCTCAGCTTTCTTCGTTTCCTCTCTATTTGGCTGATGTTTGTGAGAATTTCCCTGTATTTACTTGAAATGCATGATCTGCAATCCTTCTTTTCATGTGGACTTCATGGAAAGTACTTTTATAGACTGAATATTTGTGCTGCAATAGACAGAGAGGTCTGAGAAACAGAAGACCTCAAGTGAAGTTACTGTTCAGGTTTGAGGGATTGAAAGTCAGTATCTTGCTTCCTGTACTAATTTGGATGAAAAAATTGGGAATTACTTCCTCTTTTGAAACTGTGCCTTTATATATATACATGCACACACACATACATAATCTATGTTACAACACGATTAACAGGTGCAAATAGAAACTATAAATAAAAATACATTCTTCAGGAATAGGTTTCTCCCAATATCTCAAAATCTGATTTGTATGGATTTTATGGTTAGAGACAGACGAACTGTGCTGATAGTATGTTTGTTTTCAGAGAACATGACACCTTTTGGCATAATCCTTGTAAATTTTAAGTGGTTGATACAAAGCCATGAGAAAAATGGGGCAGGATACTGAATTTCTCTAGGGATTTTGAATCAGCCAGTGAAATATTGACTTTTCATCTGATGCTTTCTTATTGTGTTAGAAGACTTTCTGTTGGAGGTACTATCTTCCAAATGAGTCTGCATAAACCTGGTCCTGAGATAGGTGAGGTATGAACTTGTCCAAATTCTCTAGAAAATCTCCCACATTCACTAGTTAAAAATTATTCAGCTAATGTTCATTTGATGGTCAAAGCCTCTAATCTCAGGTGTCATAAGGCAGCAGGGGGATTACAAATGCTTGTAAAGTACCCAAAAAGTGCATGGTATTCTGCCAAGTAGGAACTTAAGGGGTAGATCATTCTTGTAGCTATTTTCCATATTTTCTGTCATCAATATAACTACTAAGCAGTATGGAAGTCCTTCCTGGCTTACAGATAATATATGAAAGTACTGCAAACTATAGAGCAGTTTTCATCTCTAGACTATAATTTGATTGTCAGGATAATATTTTAAACATGTCACAGCATTTTTAGACTTTTATAATCACTGTAATTATGCCCTTTATACAGTTATGTTTATTCTGATTCCTGGGTAAGTGTGAAGAAAATCCCAACAGGATAAGTAAAAAGAAAGTAGTAGATGGACTCAGGAACCAGTAAAGCACTTAAAACTTAATTTTTTTTTTTTTTTATGCTGGGTAAATTGAGTTATATATGTAATAATGGACTTCTATACTGGAAGTTTCATATAAATGGTTACTTTGAGGCAGACAGAATTTGTGAACGGTATTGGGACTATTTTAAAAAAAGGGATGACAGACAAATATATTCATGGGTACAATAATAAGTTAGTTCTACTAAAATTCTTCGAAATAATAAAAAGCTAAACAAAGGGATTTAGGTGTTGGTGGGGTGTATTTTTTCAGTTGTTTTGATCCATGCTTATTTTCATACCTGAAATAAAAATCAACAATGTGAATTCAAAACTCAGAGTTTATTTGCTGAAATGTTGCAATGTTCTAGGTATCACTTTTAGTACCCAGCAGACTAGTAATGAAATGCTGATTAAATTAAGTACATGGAATGTAAAATCTAAGCAGAAAATACTTGGCATGTATGGGGATTAGTATGCTTCAACCACACTTTCACTGAAAGTTCAGTAAAATGTGAATGGAAAGAGTTTAAAAACTATTATCAAGTATCCACTTTCAAGAATAATTTCAATACTTCAAGGTAGGCTGAAACTGGATGAAAATTTCTTTAAGTAGGAGAGGATCCATGCTTCAAAGAGCTAGTGACAGGACTGGAGAAGCCCAGATGACTAACAAAAATACCTCAGAAATTTACAGAACTGAACAGAGAAACTGCCTTCCTTTAAGATTAAGGTTTAGGAAAATTAAAGATTGCATTCCAGGTCAGGCTTGATAAGGCTCTGAGCAACCTGATCCAGTTAAAGATGTCCCTGCTCACTGCAGGGGTATTGGACTAGATGACTCTTAAAAATCCCTTTCAATCCAATGGATTCTATGATCCTATGATTCTATGATTCACCAAACCTGAAAGTGAAATTACTCAGTATTCTTCAGACAATATGTCTAAACACCAAGAAACTCACTGGATACAGTGAGACAAGGAACAAGTGAGACATTGCAGCTGCTTCTTCTCACAGTTTTCTGACTGACTAAACCTGGAGCTGTTTTTAATGGAAAGATATTTAATTTCCTAAAACCACCTTTTCTGAGGTAAACTCCTGTATGTATGATCACAAAAGTCTATAGCTCAAATTTATGTAATGCATATAAAGCACTTAACGAATCTTCGAATTTATAAATTAATATAGAAATTGCTTCACTGTTGGACTACAAGAAAAAAACTGTGAAATATATTTTGAGAATATTGATAGATTATAAAAGATGACTGAAGTTAAGATTATCTTCTACTCCCAAGCTTTATTTTCTGAGGACAATTTTTTCATCTCATATGGTAATGATCAGCAAAATATGTGATATTGAATAAGTTATAAAATTTGCCTAAGAAAACTCAGTTTTAGGAAGAAAAATTTCAGGATCTATTTTCTGTTTGTTGCAGGTCTGTAGCCACTTGTGCCCAAAGTTGTTAAAATATCAAAACAGTTTGATAGCTTCTCATTACTTTGTAACAGACAACTTCCTCCTCCAAGTGACAGAGGAACCAGCAAGGAGAGGTGCCATGCTAGACCTTGTTCTCACCAAAAGGGAAGGGCTGGTGAGTAATGTTAAACTCATGGGCAGACTTGGCTACAGTGACCATGAGATGTTGGAGCAAAGGGCAGCAAAGAAGGGGATGCTTAGCGAGCTCGAAACCCTTGACTTCAGAAGAGCTGACTTTGGCCTCTTCAGGAACCTCCTTGGTAGTGTGCCATGGGACAAAGCCCTGGAGGGACTGGGAGCCCGGGAAATCTGGCTGATTTTCAAGGATCATCTCCTCCAAACTCAAAAGCACTGAATCCCTAAAAGGAAGGAATCTGGCAAAAACACCAGGAGATCCATATGCATGAATAAGGAACTCCTGGCCAAAATCAAACTCAAAAGGGGAATCTACAAAAGGCGGAAGCAAGGACTGGTAACCTGGGATGATTACAAAGAGATTACTTGTGAAACTAGAAACCAGGTTACGAAAGCTAAAGCCCTGACTGAGTCAAATTTGTCCAGGGACATGAAAAATAACGGAAAAGTATTCTACAGGTATATGAAATTAAAAACAAAACCAAAAAATATGAGGCCTCTCCAGAGTGATATAGGTGACCTGGTTACTGAGGATATGAAGAAGGCTGAAGTGCTCAACAACGTTTTTCTCCAGTCTTCACTGATAACCACTTGAACTACACCACTCAAATCACAGCGGGTGTTGGCTGGGTCTGGGAGAGAGAAGAATCACCCAGGGCAGGAGCAGATCAGGTCTGGAAATACTTAGAGAACTGAAGGTGCACAAGTCCATGGGACCTGATGAGATACGTCCACGGGTCCTGAAGGAACCGGCAGCTGTGGTTGCTAGGCCACTAGCCATCATATTTGAGAAGTCATGGCAGTCTGGCGAAGTTCCCACAGATTGGAAAAAGGAAACATAACTCCCATTTTTAAAAAGAGAAGCAAAGAAAGCCCAGGGAACTACAGACCAGTCAGCCTCACCTCTGTGCCAGGTAAAATCATGGAGCAGTTCTTCCTGAGAATAGTATTAAGGCACATGGAAAATAACAAGGTGATCAGTGAGAGCCAACATGGCTTCACTAAGGGCAAATCGTGCCTGATTAATTCAGTGGTCTTCTACGACAAAGTTGCAGCTCTGGTTGATATGAGAAGAGCAACTGATGTCATCTGCCTGGACCTGTGCAAGGCATTTGACACTGTCCCATATGACAGCCTTGTCTCTAAGACGGAGAGAAATGAACTTGATGGATGGACTACTCGGTGGATAAGGAACTGTCTAGAGGGCTGCACTCAAAGAGTTGTGGTCAACAGCCTGATGTCCACATGAAGACCAGTGACAAGTGGAGATCCTCAAGACTCTGTTCCGGGTCCAGTGCTGTTCAACATCTTTGTCAGCGACATGGATGACGGCATTGACTGCACTCTCAGAAAGCTTGCTGACAACACCAAGCTGCGTGGTGCCGTGGACTCACTTGAGGGAAGGGGTGCCATCCAGAGGGACCTTGACAGGCTTGAGAAATAAGGGCAAACTGCATGAGGTTCAACATGTCAAAGTGCAAGGTGCTGCACGTGCGTCAGGACAATCCCAGGCACAAAGATAAACTGGGTATAGAGTGGGTTGAGAGTAGCCCTGAAGAGGAATTGGGTGTGTTGATAGATGAGAAGCTCAACATGAGCTGGCAGTGTGCTCATGCAGCTTAGAAGGCCAACCGCATTGTGAGACACATCAAGAGGAGTGTGGTCAGCAGATCAAGTGAGGTGATTCTCCTCCTCTACTCTGCTCTTGTGAGACCGCACCTCGAATACTGCGTCCAGTTCTGGTGTCCCCACCATAAGATGGGTATGGATCTGTTGGAACAAGTTCAGAGGGGTGCCACAAGGATAATCCAGGGGCTGGAGCACCTCTGCTTTAAGGACAGGCTGAGGGAGCCAGGATTGTTGAGCTTGGAGACGGGGGACCTTATAATTGCCTTCCAGGACCTGAAAGGAACCTACAGGAAGGCTGCGGAGGGACTTTTTACAAGAGTGTCTACAGATAGGACAAGAGGAGATAGATAGATTTAAATTGAAGGAGAATAGGTTTAAACTGGATCTTAGGAAGAAATTCTTCAGTACATGGGTGACAAGACCAAGTCAGAGAGGCTGTGGATTCCCGCTCCCTGGAAATGTTCAAGGCCAGGTTGGATGAGGCCTTGAGCAACCTGCTCTAGTTAAGGGCATCCATGCCCATGGCAGAGAGATTGGATTAGATGGTCTCTAAGGTCCCTTCCAACCCTGATGATTCTATGATTCTACAAAGGCAAACTGTCTATCGACTTTTCAAGGCAGTAATGAAATTTCAGTATGAATATTTGGAAAAGTATTAAAGTATAGTAAAATTGAAAGCTTTGACCTTTGACACTGTACCCTTGTTTGAAGTTACCAGGACTAATATTAACTTTAGGAAACACTGTTCTATCTTCAAAATACTCACAAAAAATGAATATTATTTTCTTTTTAGTAATTGCTCAGATAATTTATCATATGATAAAACAGAACAGACAATCCATAATTCCTTATTTGACCTTGATGTCTGTGAAATGAAAATTCTACATTATTTCAGAAAGAGATTTGCAATCAGAGAACACCTTTGAATATATTTAGCTTGAGATGTGCTCATATTGAAAGTTTAAGATGCTGGATAGTAGACGAAAAGCTGGACAGAGAGCCAGTAATGTTCATGCACAGCCCAGAAAGCCAATTGTATGCTGAGCTGCATCAAAAGAATTGTGGTCAGCAGGTTGAGAGAGGTGATTCTATTCTGCTCTGGTGAGATCTTACCTGGAGTACTGCATCCAGCTCTAGAGCCCTCAATACAGGAAGGGCACAGACCTGTTGGAGTGGGTCCAGAGAAGGGCCACAAAGATGATCAAAGGGCTGGAGCACCTCTCGTACAAGGACAGGATAAGAGAGTTGGGGCTGTTCAGCCTGGAGAAGAGAAGGCTCCAAGGAGACTTTCGCAGCCTTCCAGTACTTAAAGGGGGCCTACATGAAAGATGGGGAGGGAATCTTTATCAGGGAGTCTAATATAACTAAAAGAGCGTAGGTTTAGACTAGTTACAAGGAAGAAATTTTTTATGATGAGTATGGTAAGACATTGGACCATATTGCCCAGAAAGGAGGTAGAAGCCTACTTCCTCTGAGGTAGGCTCTCCCTGCCCACTGCAGGAAGGTTGGACTAGATGATGTTTAGAGGCCCTTCTAACCCAAAGAGATCTATGATTCTATGCTCTGTGCTGTCTTTTACACCAGGTGTTTCTTATTAACATTTGTAAATTTATCTGAAACTGTGAATAAGAGATATTTTCAGTGACTTTTACTCATGTATTTCTTACACCATTCTAAAAGTATGACCTTCCTGCACAGGCTGTGCTAGCCTTGTTACCCAATGTATTGCTTTTCATTGGAAATAATTTATCATCTACTATTTGATCAAAAATATAGTTCTTGTATAAAAATACATATGGTATTGCAAAGGCCTTTCACAAAAAAAAAAGATTATATTTTAATCATCGTATGAAAAACCATTATTTTAGCAAGCAAATTTTTCCTCAGTGTGAAATATCTGCTTTAATTTTAAACAAATGCTAACTCTTCAGAAAATCATATTGGTTTTTTTGAAAAACAAAACCTGAAGAAGCACATAGTCAAAAAATGTGAAATAAAATAATTCGATACAGGTATTTTGCATGCATCAGGAATCCTGTCTTGGAAAATGATCAAGTGTCTATCTTTAGAACTGTTTTTTCTCTATTCTAGAAAAAAATCAAGAAATTATTCATTTCTTAAATGCAAATAATAATTTGCTTACTGTCTTGAGAGCAACCCTGAAGAAAAGAACTTGGGGGTACTGGTGGACAAGAAGCTCAACATAAGCCATCAGTGTACACTTGCAGCTCAGAAAGCCAATTGTGTCCTGGGCTGCATCAAGAGGCCTGTGGCCAGCAGGTCGAGGGAGGTGATTCTGCCCCTCTACCCCACTCTTGTGAGATCCCACCTGGAGCAAAGCGTCCAGTTCTGGAGCCCACAGCACAAGAAAGATATGGATGTGCTGGAGCACGTCCAGAGAAGGGCCATGAGGATGGTTAGAGGGCTGGAGCATCTCTCCTATGAAGACAGGCTGAGAGAGTTGGGGCTGTTCAGTCTGCAGAAAAGAAGGCTCCACGGAGACCTTATTGTGGCCTTCCAGTATCTCGAGGGGGCCTACAATAAAGCTGGTGAGGGGCTTCATAGGATGTCAGGTAGTGATAGGACTAGAGGGAATGAATTAAAGCTAGAGATGGATTGGTTTAGATTGGACATTAGGAAGAAGTTCTTCACCATGAGGGTGGTGAGACACTGGCACAGGTTGCCCACAGAGATGGTGGAAGCCCCATCCCCGGAATTTTTTAAGGCCAGGCTGGATGGGGCTCTGGGTAGCCTGATCTAGTGGGAGATGTCCCTGCCCGTGGCAGGAGTGTTGGAACTAAATGATCTTTAAGGTCCATTCCAACTCGGACAATTCTATGATTCTATGATTAATTGAACAGGAAATTTGCCTGCTAGATATTGATTCTCTTGAGCCTGAGTGTCAAACAGAAGTTTATTTTAGCTATATATATTTTATTGAAAGTTATATTGAAAACCATAAAAGATTATTATAAATATCCCTTCTTGATTTAGCTAACACTGGCTTTTTTTCTGATTTATACTCTTTAATAGGTAGTGATAACACAGCCATTAGTTATGGAAAAGTTGCAGAGTTCTGCGGTCAAAGATCATGCTTCATATCAGACTAATGGTGGTAAAACAGATGCAGCTCTCTTCCATCCAGTCACTAACTTTGTACTTTATTTGCTTTTCCAAATGAGCATATCCTTCTTTAGACATCCAAAAGCTGTGATTCTGTTGTGCATTACAAACCAAAATGAAATAAGAGGTTACCATCTGGAATGTGCCTCTGTATACCAGAATTAATATTCACCTTTCACATGTTCTTTCGTGACTGTCACGTTGAACTGTTCAGCACAGAAGCAACATTTTGAATACTTTGCAGAAAGATTGCCTTTGATTATCTGCTCCTGAAGAAGTTGACTTCTGTGTTCATTTCTCTTGCACTACTTATGTCATTTCAAACCAGGCTGATTTACTAGCTGTCCATGCTGGGCTACAGCTGGTCTCGAATGCCATGGCATCTGGAGCTTCACCATCTTCTACTTGCTTTCATGTGCTACCAGAGCTTCAGCTTGATGTATCGAGTGATTACCTTCTTTCTAGTAATGTACCTCTGCAATGATACTTGGAGGGTGTTGTAAAGTATCTGTTGCTTCCCTGATCATACATAATAGTCTAAAAAAATTTAACAGTGGATGTCAGATCCTTTGTTCTGAAGCATCTTTCAGTCTAGAACTTGGTTTGCTTTGAGAATGTGAAGCTGGGTACTAAGAAATTGTACCAGACTGATCTGATTTTGGTTAGTATTTTGGTATTTGTTGGTTCATTTTGTTTTTTTCTTTTTACTTTGCAATCTGAAAATTACTACTTACAATGTTACTGGGAAACACAGTTCTTCAGTTCTCTTTCTTCTGTGAACTTTTAAAGCAGAACAGAAGCAGGAGTGTATGGGCAGACTGAATAACATTTTCAATAGCAATTCCAGAGTAATAATAAAGAGTCTTTATCCCCCGGTAGAATTAAAAGCAGCAACAAAAACAGGTGATAAAATGTGTGTGTTTGCTTTGCTTGACAGCTAGTGTTCTGAATCAAGAGGAAAGTAGTGAGATTTATTTCCATAGAAAATCCCAGGAAAGAACTGAAAATGAGAAAAAGTAAGTAAAGCCTTTTGTTATCAGATTCTTTGTGTTTCTTACATCTCATAGTCACTTATAGGTGTTTCATTCAGGTTTACAAGGAGTACTTGAGGTCAGGTTTCAAAAAAAAACTTCAAAGATAAGTATTTTAATGAAGTGATTTGACAAACAGGTGTTTCTTAGAGAGATGCTATTCCCAGCTTCTAGTGAAATCTGCTTCAGGAACACCTTCATTACACACATCAGTCTGGAAAAAGCAAGTGTTGTTCAGTCCCTAAGGAAAGTACAAGGAACATCAAATACATGAATATCAATGCTTATTAAGTTTCCAACTTTTGAAAGATTACCTAAATATTTGGGGAAGTTCATTACAACTAAAATGAAAAATTGCTATTGTCATAAGCAGTATTTTCTAGAATCAAACAAAAACTGTATTGTTTGTATAAATTGCACTATTTTGAGGTATTCCCAGATGCATTCTCCTCTGCTACTGACAATGGCCAAACAGTAACAGTCACACAGAAATGCAGAAACATTATGGTAAAATGACATTTTAGTCTGTAGGGAAGATTTTTTTTCTGGGCTCTCTGGGTTGTATTATATCCATTGTAATATTATTTCTTTAATTTATTCTGAGCAAATGTAAAATGTATTTTTATTTTCTTTCAGAAACAAGGAGTTGCGATGAACTCCTTCCTTTCATTCAAGATTATATACGTGCTCTTTTTTCAGATGAATATCGGATACTTATTTAAATTAAGTATCAAAAACTGTATTGACTAACATATAATTCTTATTGAAGTCCTAAGACATACAATATTTTACAACCGGAATTCCAAGAAAAAGTGGTTTAAAATTTGTCTCTCCTTCATGTACAAAACCAGCAGCTTTTCTTTACCTTTTACAGTGTCTGCACTGAGACACTCTCGTTCCCTAAAGCAAGATTAACCATATTTTTAATATTCTCATCAAACATTTGTCTAGCTGGTTGCTAAAGATACCCAGTGATGAGGGTTAAGTAACTTGCCTTAGTAATAGATTCAGGCAATTTAGTATAATGAGTAGTCTGCTAGTGTCTAACCTCTGAATTGTGACAACTAAAAGCAGCCTAGTGTTTTCCTTACAGAGAAGTATGGTTATTGTTTATTAAATGACTGAATTTTTGAACTTAAGATTTGCAAGTCAATACATACAGCTTTGTATGTCCATGCTTGCCTACCTTTCTATCTCCTGTCCACGTCCTTCATTTCACGGCTGGTACCCCTTCAATCTGCTGGCCCCCATCATAGTATGTTAACAGATGGGATTTCAGGATCTAATACTGAGCTACCACCCTCTGAGTGCTAGAAGTTGACTCTACAGTCAGCTGAATCAGTTTATTGATCAGTTTATTGATCAGTTTATTGATTCAGCTGAAAATTATTAATCTTCTTTTAATTTTTAGGTGTTAATTTTCAGCTGGAACAGTAATGACATTTCTGTTGCTGGTGGAAGAGATTGACAAACAAAATACCAGGTTGAATGCTGCTTACATCCCTCTTGGAAACGAGTTTTTTAACATAAAAGATAAATAAAATCTGTTAGGTCCAATAAAAGTCCCATGCTACATTGTTTTTAACTAAGAAAAAAAAAGGATAATTTATCTGAAGTTGATAACTTATTTGAAATTTGATGAGCTTTCCATAAGAAATATAAAAAAAATACATTTGCTGTTTGAGAGTATCAAATACTATACCTGTAGTTACGAGAAGAAGAAATACTATTTATAAATGCTGAAAAGTGAATAGTAGTGTAGGAAATACTATGAAGTGTGGAAACACAAATGACTACAAAAATCTGTAAGTGAACCTCTAAAACTTTTCTCCTTTCCTCCCTTAAGTTGTCTGAACTCTGTGTTTTGTTATTTTATTTGTAGTTTACTTTTTCCTTAAATCTTTTCTTCATCACAGCTAGACAATATTATTAGATAACCTTGTTTGAAGAGTTTAGCCTCTTGAAAGCCCAAAAGACAATCATCAGGCAGAAGGTATCTCAGTGCTGCAAAGACATTCCTTAGTTGAGTTCTATGTTATTACTTTTCATACAGTTTTTCTTTTCCAGAATTTTAGGTGAGTGAGTCTGATGATTATTTTTTTTGGGGGGGGGCCGTCCTTTTTTTGCCTTTGGATCTGGGAAATATACTACTAAGTACCAGAGTGCCTGATATTTTGTGAAGTGCTGAAACAGGTTAATAACAACAACACAAGTCTCTCTTTGGTACTGGTGAAATGACAGAGAAGATTATTCTAGGAGTTACTGAAAAACACTTGAAAGACAATGTAGTTATTGGTCAAACCAGCATGGATTCATGAAGGAAAAGTCATGCCTTACTAACTTAATATCCTTTTATTACAAGATTATGTAACTATTGTATAAAGGGAAGTCAGTAGATACGGTTTTTTCTAGATTTTACCAAAGTTTTGGATACTGTCATAAGATCCTTCTGGACACAATGTCCAACAGACAGATAATCATGTAGACAATACAATGGTGACGAGTTGGCTGAATTGTTGAGCTTGAAGTGTTGTAGTAAATGGGATTACATCAGTTTTAGGAACAGTTATCTTCAGTGTTTTTATTAATCATCTGGACATAGAATTTGAGCATGCACTAAGTAATTTTTTTTATCACACTGAATTAGGAGGAGTCATTGATTCCTTTGAGAGTAACGAGGCCATACAGAGAGTTCTTGATAGATGAAAGCTCTAAGGAATCACCAACAATATGAAATTTAACAAGGTCAAATGCCACTTTTTTCACCTGAAAAGGCGTAATTCTGGATGTATGTATAGCTTGGAGGACAAGAGGCTGGAGAGCAGCCCTGCAGGCAGGGCTCTAGGAGCTTCTGTTAATGGTAAGCTCGATATGAGCCAACAATGTGCCCTGGTGGCCAACATGGTCAATGCACCTTGGGGTAAATCGGGCTCAGTATAGTGTGTGTAGTAACAGAGTGAGAGGCAATGGGTTTACACTAGAGGAGGGTAGATTTAGATTAGGTGTTATAAAAAAGTTCTTTACAATGAGGGTGGTGAAACATTGGAACAGGTTGCCTGGAAAGATGGTGGAGGCTCCATTCCTGGAGGCATTCAAGGTCAGGCTTGATGGGACTCTGAGCAACTTGATCCAGTTAGAGATGTCCCTGCTCACTGCAGGGGTCTTGAACTAGATAATCTTTAAAGATCCCTTCCAGCCCAAAACATGATTCTATGACTCTATGATTTTATGATTCTATGATTTCAAAAAAACTGCCAGTGAGAACTACACACTTTTTTCTGAGATGTAACTGTAGCACAGCCTTAGTCTTTGTATAGAATAAATAGAGTATTTTTTGATGACATTTTTCAATTTTTACTTTCTGGTGTAGAATCTGTCAGTTTAGGTAAAAGATACAGATATATTAATATAGAGATAATTGCAGATATTATTTGGTTTGTAAATCAGAGAACTTCTGGTGAAGAGATAGAAAAACTCAAAGTTCTGTAAAAAATTCTGATATTTTATAAAATTTTTTTCAACTTTTTCTGATCCAAAATGAAAAATAAGTGTATTTAAATGTTCCATGACTTATTAGAAAGGGTTCTAAAGGATTGTTTTTCTATTTGGAATCACAAAGGCCTCAAAAATATTATTAAAACCTTGAGGGCTATTCCATTTAGCACAGTTTGCCCTGAAACAGAATTATTGTATGTCCGTTTGGTGTGTCCATTTTGCTTCTGTCAGCTTTAAGAATGAGGGCTTCCTGTTGATCCCATGGTGCAAGTATTAGTAATGTTACAGGTACTTGACACATTCTGTGCAAGAAGAATTTGCTCATAAGTTCGTCAAACTGATAAGTTTTCACAAAATATGTAATTATGTTTAATCAATATTTGAAAATCTGACATCCACAACTCAGGTTGACGTTACTCAGATGAAAATCCACTTTCCAGTGAAATGATATCTGTAGCCTGGCTGTAAAATGTACAGGGACAAGTTCCAGTTCCTAATTTCCTCTTATGCCCTCTCAGGTTTTCTGTTTTTTTCTTCCTTTTTTTTTCTTTTTTTTTTTTCCCCTTTTTTTCTTCCCATTGCTTGATCGAGTACAAAGCCCTCAAAACAATGTAAATGATGCTTTAATGTTGCACACAAGAGATTTTTGTAATTTTTCAGTGACAATACTAGAATGTCACAGTAGAATTCGATTACAAAGAAGAACATAGATTAGACATCACCACTGCAGGTTGTCAGTAAGCTTTTCCTTTTACTGATGTCTGATTAGCACTTAAATTGTTTCACACCATTAGTTGCCTAGGATTTGGTGATCATTAGTGAGTCTGAAAATGAACAAGATAAAAGGAAGCTTTGTTTTCAATTCAAGGGTTGGTTTACTTTTTCCATGCAGGGTCATTAACCACTAAAATGTGTGCGGTGTTGATTAAAGTTTAGATTTATGTGTAGTTATATTATGTTATGAATATTAATGTCAGTTTCAAGTTAGGCAGGGTATTCTTTACTTTCTCCTCCAAACACTGTGCATTTAGTGGTGCTGTGCATCTGCATAAGTTGGGTGTTGCTTCTTCTAGTAATACCATTCACATTCATTTCTATGATCAGCTGCGTTTCTCTACTGTGCTCTGAGTACATTTACACCTATATAGAACATTCATCAGCATAATTCTGAACAAAGTGGATGGCAGAGTTTCACATTGGCTTGTGTCACTGGTACTACTGCCTCTGAGCTAAGGTGTGGAGTACCTTGCATGAGGCTGGATCATTGCGAGGTGGATACTACTGATGTGAAGGCTATACTTAACTGTGATTAATATTTAGGTCTTCACTGTCAGTATGAAAGCATAATGATCCTGTAAGATGAAAATTAGTATGCCAGTTTGTAATGCAAAAGCATGCCAGAGAGGTTAAATTACTTAACCACATTGTGACAGTCAGAAATAAAGTAATCTTGTCTTGAGTCTTGAGTTGGTGGGTTAGTCCATTAGCTTCTGTTTGCCTCCTTACTCTTATATGAATTCTATGATTAGCATGAATTGTCTTTAATATTTTTTTTGTTCTGAAAGCAACAGTAACAACAACAAAAAGGAAGACAAGTGACTATTTTTTTTCTTGAAAGACATTCAAAAGAAAAGAAAAGGTTATTTTTTCCCCGAATGTCTGCTAGAAATCATCTATGCTATTATGCTGTTGCCATTGCATAATTTTTCTAAAGAGAATATCCAGATCTTGAAAGTTACAAGCATTTCGTTTATGCCTAGATGAAATATATTGACTATTGCATTTGCAGTTAGTTGGTGATACGGTGGTAACGGGGAGGAGAGGTAGAAATTGTGAGTTTTGTCACAGCAGTTTGATCCAAGGACTGTGAAAGACTGCAGCTGAAAAATTAGGCAGACATTTAAAACTTGTTCTAAGTAACAGTTTATTTGTGGTATCATAGTTTTTTGAAAGAAATTTAGCAAGTGATTGTTCAGTAATTTGAAGAAATTGAATAATCTGATAACAAGTATAAGTCTACTGCAGACTGCTTATCATGGTTTTTTTTGGTTCAGTGACTCTAGTAATGTGCTACATTAAACAAAAAGTACTCCTTGTAGTTTATGAAATTGCTGACACTGTGAGAAGCAAACTGTGTCACATAGGGATAACTCACATGAAACAAAACATTAATTGCCTTTTCTTTGTTGCTTGAAAAGATTCCCTGATATCCTGACTCTCTGATGATATTCTGGAGTTACACAATAACAAAAGAAATTCTCAACATTCTTCCTTTTCTTCACCACAATTATACAAGAAAGATACTGTTTTCAACTTCAGCTGAACTAATCCCTTTGGTAGTCCCTAGTGTATGAACCACTTAAGTGCAGTAACCCCCTTTTATTGTTTGAGAATATATAGATTAATTCAGATGTTGATAAAACATTAAAGCATGGAGTTTTGCCATATGATTGATAGGTGCCTGTCTTGACTCGCTTATACCTGATAGAGGTTAGAGTCAAGGTGATTCGTTTTGATCGCAAAGGTGAAATTAAGACACAAACGGTGTCAGATGTCACAAAAGCAAAACCCTTTATTGACTAACAACCACTAGAGAGCAATAGGAAAGAAAGATAAGGAAAAGGAAAAGCAAAGCAGTAAAAGTTCAAGATAGCAAGAAGTATAGCTACCACCACAGACCAAGTAACGTCTCACGGGTCTGCCTGTTTCGATTCGGTGGGGAAGATCTTCAAAGAATAGCTGTTCACGGTGGCATTATATAGTGTTCCAAGAGCCACTTTGCCCATTCTCCGCCTGGTTAGCGCATGCGTATGAGGGTCGTCAGGAGCGATCTTCACCCCCCATCAGCGTCACCTCCATCAGTGGAGCATGCAAGGGTGTCCGGAGACCCCATTTTTGCCTTGCAGGGCAGCTACCTTAACAGCAGTTACACCGGTGGGCTTGCACACCGGTGGGCTTGCAAGACAGCTGCTGTATCGGCAGATGAGTCAGGTGCAGAAGTTGTTGTTCAGGACTTCGAGCCCCGTGGCTTATCTGGGCTGGGCCCTTGAGTTGTATCAGTAGCCAAGTCAAGCACTGTGGCTTATCGGGGCTGGGCTCTGAAGTTGTTGTTTGGAACTTATCAGTGGTCCAAGCTTGCAAACAGCAGCCTTGAAGTTTTTTCGTGGGCAATTTCAACACAGTCTTTTCTTCACGGGCAATTCCAGCAAGGTTGAGACAAACATTTTTAACACAATCTCTTACAGTGCCTCACTGAGAGGTAAACTCTTAAAAGTTCTTGAGATTTTACTGCATCAACTAGAGCTAAGAGACTTTACTAAAGAGCTCTGAATATGTAAGGAAAGGAAAAATGAGAGTTTGTTAAAGTTGCACGGGTGAGTACATGGATGTAGATGGATGATATTTGAATTGAACTTTTTTCTGGATTTGATTGAAACTCTGAGTTCATTGTATAGAATAAAATGAGACTCATTGTTTATTTCAGGGAGAAGTTACTACAAGGCTCAGTGGACATGTAACAGGGAAGTAAGAATCTTAAATTAGAACCACAGTGCTGATTAAATAAAACCATTCTCTTCCTGAAACAGAGCTTAGAAGTATTCTCCAATAAATAAATGTGGTGTGCATATATAGCAGTTAGTTTCCAACTTGAAAAATATGTGAAATTTTGTCATTACATGTCCACTTTTTCTTATCCGATCATGAAACTATCTCAGAGACTTTCAAGTTGCATGCTAGTGGCTCTAATTTCAAAACTTTCAGAGCAGAATATGGTTGTCAACACACTTATGTCCACGGGTATAAAACATGCGATGGAAATGCTGCCTGTGTGTAAGCCATAGTCTTAAGATTGTCTTATTACGCACCACAGTACCCCTGCTAGATTTCATAGTCATAAAAAAAATAGTACTATAATTAATTTCCTAGTCACATAAAGATTTGATTTGATTTAAGAAGCTGTAAGTTGTCTGTGCTAAAGGTTACGCACCTTTATTTGAAGACAATTTTCAGTTCCTCGTATTGCTTTGATCAGCATCATTACAAGAAAGAATTAGGAGTAAAAAAATACTATTGTAAAATGCATGTTTAATTGTGACATACACTGTAGCATCCCTTTTGCAATTCCCATTTAATTGCTGAACAAGGTGCAATAATTAAGTCATGAACTTGAAGCCCTTCATTTAGATTGTACTGTTTGTTAAAGAAAAGAGGTTCAAACACTACTGTGAGTGTCCGATTTTCTACAGTCGTGAACATCATTTTGACTTCAATGATGATTTTGAAAATGGACCAGATTTTCCCTGTTTTTCTCTCTGGTGAAGACATGGAGAATTACCTTAATTTAGCATTTAATCCATCTTAGAGTGACCCTAATTTCTGCAGGGTAAACAAATAATGAAAAAAAAATGACAATGAAGATAGCAAACCATTCAAAAGTAAAGGGCAAGTATCAATTGTTTCCACCCAGTCTTATTCATTAAACCCTCTAAAAGGGCAAGAAGGAGGACCCAGGCAACTACAGACCAGTCAGCCTCACCTCCATCCCCAGAAAGGTGATGGAGCAGCTCATTCTGAAGGCCTGTCTCTAGACAGGCTAGAGAGGTGGGCAAAGGTGAATCTCATGAAGTTCAGTAAGGACAAGTGTAGAGTCCAGCATCTGGGGACAAATAACACCAGGCACCAGTACAGATTAGGGGTTGTCCTGCTGGAAAGCAGCACCGTGGAGAAAGACGTTGGAGTCCTAGTGGACAGTAAGTTGTCCATGGGACAGCAATGTGCCCTTGTGGCCAAGAGGGCCAACGGGATCCTGGGGTGCATTAAGAAAAGTGTGTCCAGCAGGTCTAGGGAGCTTCTTCTCACCCTCTGCTCTGCCCTGGTGAGACCACACCTGGAATATTGTGTCCAGTTTTGGGCTCCCCAATTCAAGAGAAACAGGGACCTACTGCAGAGAGTCCAACGGAGAGCTACGAGGATGATTAAGGGACTTGAGCATCTCTCCTGTGAAGAGAGAGAACTGGGGCTGTTTAGCTTTAAAAATAATAGGCTGAGAGGGGATCTTGTTAATGTGTATAAACATCTGAGAGGTGGGTGTTGAGAAGTGGATGTCAAGATGAAGGGGCCAGTCTCTTTTTGTTGTTGTCCAGTAGCAGGACAAGGAACAAGGGATATAAGCTAGAACATAGGAAGTTCCACCTCAACATGAGGAGAAACTTCTTTGCTGTGAAGGAGACAGAGCACTGGAATAGGCTGCCCAGGGAGGCTGTGGAGTCTCCTTCTCTGGAGACATTCAAAACCCACCTGGATGCATTCCTGTGTGACCTACTGTAGGTGATCTTGCTTCGGTAGGGGAGTTGGACTAGATGATCTCTAGAGGTCCCTTCCAACCCCTGACATTCTATGATTCTATGATTCTGTGATCCAGGAGCTCCATGTGGTGGTTTGCTCCATAAGGAAAGGGACACGCTCATTCAGAGGTGGCTGAGATCATCTGAGATCTAAATCATTCTGTAGAAGTCTGCCTCTTTTTAATTCTCACTGGGGGAGTACTAATTTTCAAACTAGGATTTTTCAGCCTCTTCTGATATGCCACAGAGCTGTGCTGATCCAACAGCAAGTAATTGCTCAAAGATTCAGTCTCTCTGGCTCTTCTCTGTGCTTATGGATTTTTTTTTTTTACTCCTTTCCATCAGCTGACACAGGCAGTGGTTTTATTCTGAAGTGATTTAGGGCACCAAACAGTCAAGAAATGGTTGAATTTTTATTACAATGTTAGGTTTTGATGTCTTATATCTTTGGATGTCTTCAGTGCACAGTCAGACAAGCATCAAGGGCTTCTTCTAATGTTATCCTGTTGGTCAAGCAGCCCAGAATTTTCATAAAGCCTTACCCTTAACCAAAAAGTGAAGAGGATGGTACAGGAATAAAACATTATTTTGCATGAGGAGAATTTGAGGTTTGAAACATTTACATTTAAATCTGCAGAAGATAAATTAATATTGCAGATCAAAAAATTATTGAGGTATGGGAAGAGATAACATTTTAATAACTAGGTTTTAGTGTCTCAGGTTAAAACTGACAGACATCATTCTCTAGTTATTATTGTTTCATATTTGTTCAGCATGTCTTTTGCAACTATAAAGATGAGAAAATGGCTTCTTACTTTTAGGTGAAGATACAACTGCGAACTCTAACTTGTCATTTTCATAAAGAAGTGCCAGTCAGTAGACTGACACAGGCAAATTATTGTGTCACATAATTCAAGCAAGAGTTAAATGTAGGTCATGCAATTTGCTACTTTTTCTCTCACTTTACTAAGTGAACTGGAAAACTATATTCAATGATTTTTTTTTTTGTCTTCCATGTCCTTAAATAATAAAGTTGTGAGCTATAAATTTGCAACCAAGTTTACCATAAAACTGCTATTCTAGCAAATAATCAAGAATTACAGGAGCAGAAACTGAAACTGTAGTAGAATTGAATCTCAGCCTTTGATATTGATATTGCTCGTCTCCTCCAAATCAAACTCATTAAAATATTGATAGATTTCTCAATTGCAGTAATGAATACAAAGCTTTAGAGTGAAAGGCAAGAGCTCACTGAAAGTTATTTTATTCTATAGAAGCTTTCTTTGTTATAATGTATTTCTGGGTTTTGTTACTACGACTATAAAAATCATCAGGAAGTTATATTTGGCTGTTGGTGCATCAGACTGAGATAAATAATATGATAACCTAAAAATAATAAATTGCATTTATACTTCAGAAAAAGACGCTGCTTCTGAAAGCATATCTGAGAGTTCTTTGGTGTTAACGAAACATTGATGGTCTTATTATATTACCTCACCATGAAAAATCACATTAAAGTCTACTTGGTGTCTGATATCCAGAAAGTATTTTATTGTCTCCTGTGTTTGCAATTAAAAGTTTCAGTCCACAGAGATATTTTAATTATCAGACTTACCAGAATAAGGATGGCATAGTCCCTGCCATTGTATACTCAGCAAAGCATTATTTGTGAGGATTAAAAGCTGAACCAGTTTTGTTTTAAATACAGGCTATAAGAAGTTTGCTAAGAAATGTATAGTGTAAAATACCTAAACTACCTAAGATATTTAAATTAGGAGAGACTACTCATTATAAACAATATCTATGAGGATTATTGAATTTCACTATTGGAATTATTTTCAAAAGAATGCAAGGAATTTGTGGATTTCTTTAATGTGTCAAGTATTCTCTGGAAAATTAATCCTAGACACCTCTTGACTTGAGAAGTATGGGACTGATTTTCAAATTGAGAATGTAACGTATAAAATGTCAAGGTCTTTGAATCTCACAAACTCTGCTCTGCTTAGTTAAACTACATAAATGATAGACCTATGTCTTAAACCTTGGGGTGAAGGACAAGCCATTAGGTGTGTTGAACTTCTCATTTTTGGAAAGGTGGCTGTCTTAACAGCATCCCATTCCAACTGCCTGTAGCTTCAAAAAGTTCATACAGTAGCCATTCTCAGATGACATTATTGTATATATGTCTTCCAGAATAAGAAACTGCAGTAATGTTTCTCTCCACCAACTGCTTCCTGTCCCATTTTTGACCTCTGAATGATTCTTCTGTTTCATCTCCCCACCTACATCACCTATATAAAATGGTGACATTTCTACAGAGACCACAAGAAGTCATAAATGGATGATAATCTAGGAAATCAAAAGTCATTTTTGATTAATAGCAAATAAATCTTTGCATCTAGGAATACAAATCTGAGCTCCAAGATACAGGAATAATAAAAAAAAATGTATATAATCATCTCAATTTTATTTTTCCCTCAACTTAGGTGTGAGACACTGGCTTGGGGAAAAAATCTGCACTGCAAGAGAAAACAGAATACTTTCTGCAACAGAAAACAATACTTATATGCATATACATACAAATATAATTATTTTGTGTGTATCTACTTAAGCTCTAAACAAAATGCTTTAGCTAAAGCGATTGTAGTAAGGAGAAAAAAATTCTTGACAGAGCCACTAAACTGTTTTGTTAACATGGTCTACAACAAGTTTATATAGCTCATATTTAGGTCAATGGTTTTCAGAGTTTACTTAATGAAAGAGGGTGAAACAGATGTCACAGATGTCAAAAGAATTAAAAACACTGGAGGCTTTCTTTCAGTCACGCTTGTAGGATGATATCTTTCTAAGATTTTCCTGGGAGACTGCTGAAGATGTTGAGGTTGCCAAAGAAAAAGCAAGCGTGGGAGAACAACCCAAATAGCTATGGTGAAGAAATTAACTCTTTGCTATGGAATGTTTATTTTGAATTCTAATTTACTAGGTAGACAACCACATTTGGATGTATATCTTCATAGTGTTTTTTCATGTATTGTTAAATTAAAAAATACAAGAGTGACTATTATTTTACTTTAGCATGAACACTTGTTTACTAGTAATCTCTTACTAAATAATTCCTGTTTCAAGTTAATGACATCTGGTGAATAAAAAGAACATTTTTAGAAATGTACCTTACCTGTATTCAGAGTCTGCCTCCCAACAGTGAGGTGCGAGAAACTGAAGGTAGTTATAATGTTTTATTACTGCGTCGCACTTATCTGGGAATATTACAATTTCCTAATGGAAATTTCCTGTTTCAGTGACTGGCTCTAGGTTTAGCAAATAGTGAATTGCCTAAACATGGAGCTCTGCTTTCTACACAATTCTTTTTAATGCCTTCTCTTTGTTTTCTCAGTGGTCTATATCATTTTGTTAAGGCACATGCATTTAGTCCTATCCTCATCTCACTTATCAAAA
>NW_009706289.1:0-6754 GCF_000703405.1 Apaloderma vittatum | reverse complement strand
TCCTGCTGATACCTGAAATAGAGTTTCACTTTCTACAGGTGAGACCTGTATTTTTAGTTCCCAGATGCATACCTTTTAACTGTGTTGAAATACATGCATGAAGGTGTCTTAGCCAAGGGAAATAATCTGCCTTTTCTAGTTAGCACTCCAGCAGTATCTGCAAATTGTACATGTTTTGCCAGTGTTCCTGTTTTCTTTCAGATTGTTAGTAAGGTTTTCAGCAGTCACAGTCAAAAGTAACTTATTATATATGACTACAGGTGGAAGATCTGTTTACTGTTATTTTATATGATCATGTATCTGAAGTTTAAGCTATTGAAATTCTATTTTGATCTGCACACTGGCAATTGTTTTAATAAAAAGTCCAGTTAGTCTCTTGCATGTGCTAAATAAATTTTATGATATCTGAATAGTGAAGCATATCTGCTGAAAATTCCCAAATCCTAATTCTAAGAGTTTATGAAGCAAAGTAGCTATGAAAAAAAAGTCCTGCCAAGAAGAGTTACAGAAAACAGCAAAGAAAAATCAATATGCTTCTAGTAGTCTTATTGCAGTAAGTTCATATATTAATTTACTAAATAAACTCATTTTAAATTAGTAAAACCTAAATATTTTCTGACAGAAGTTCCTATTTATTATAAGCAAGAAAATGATTACTGTGACAACTTCAAACTCTTTAGACTCCCACTGCCTGCTGTAACTTTCTAAACCTATCAATTTTCACAAATTAAAATATTTCAAGTAATAATTTCCAACAATGATCCGTGTGTCTCTGGAAAAAAACCAAACACTACACTTTAGGATTAGACCAAATATTTTTCTCCAAAAGACTTACACCTGATGAAAGTAAAGTATCTGGGTACTTCTGCTTGTGCAGCTATAACAAAGCTAGCATTTCACTTTCCAGAAAGGAGCCTTGTATTGGAAGAAGCTACTCTTGTCGTTGTTTGTTTGGTTGGAGTTTTTCTCACTGTTATTGGAGGGGAAGCACTGAATTGTATTGAAAATAAGAGGACAAAAATCTAAAGCTGAACTTCTTCCTAAGTATTTTTACCTAATGATTTTTATCTTTTTTTTACACATTCACCATGGGACATATTTTAAAACTATATTGACAATCTCTACAGCAAGGGACTGTGATTTTTGTTTGAATTTGCAGACAGGAAGGAATTTGTGTGGAAGATTTAAGAAAAAAAATAATCTCGTAAAGAAATTTCTAATACAATTTGGAATGTTATCCAAGAGTGACTGTAGACTCTGTCATTAGAGAAAGAAACTCTATGTATAAAATATTATTTTACTGAACTTCTGTAGAGACTGAGTAAAACCAATAAAAGCACCAGGCCATTTTAATGGAAAATTCTACGTGTAAACCTTTTATGAAAAAAACCCCACACAACAAAGCCCTAGCATGATTGCAAAACCTCCCATGTGGTTCTGATAACTGAATTTGGTTTTGAATGCCTTTTATTGTTGTTATGGTTGTCACTGTTAATAAACCTGGCTCAGTCTGGTAGATAATACTGTGACTGTACCATAGTGCCTTCTGCATTTTCCAAGCCGGCACATTAAGCTAATAATGTCCTACTTCATGCTCTTACACAATGGAGAATGTTACTAAGAATTTTTTGCGAAGCTCACAGTTATCTAAAAGACTAACTGGATTATCCAGGATGGGGAGTCTTTTGTTTGCTTTATTGGTTTGTCCGTGTAAGTATTTACAATAGGTGATTCCTGCAGCTGCAGGCAGGAGTTTACTGCTGTGTGAGAGAAAGAGAGAGGCTTGGGTAGCCAATTAAGAGATGCAGTGTAGTGATTGCTCCAGGCTGGAAAAATGTCAACATCAATTTCAGGTTCCTCACATTAAACCAATCAGCAATAGACTTTGTTTCAGCTTCTGCTCTCTTGTAGGTTTTTGGTTAAATTAAATTTTATAAACGGGTAAATTGAACTGAACCCTTCACCATTTTGAAGAAGGTTTTCTGTTTGTGAAAAGTGAAGGTTAATAGGAAATGCAAATATCATATGCATTCCAATTACTCTTTTAAAATGTTTCACCTTCTGCACCCCCTTCAAGTCAATTTTCTTCCATGCAAAGTGCTTCACATTAAGATCCCTAGAGTCTAGCCATTTGAAAAAACATAGACATCATGAATATAAATTGTATTAAATATTCCTGTTTTTTAAATGATACCCAAACAAGACGTGTTGTCCAATTTCATTTAGGTACACTGATTTGACGGCTTCTGTAATTTAATCTTGTTTCAGAGCAACTTCCCCTCCTACAGAGAGGCAACACTTTCTATCTCTTCTGTTAAATTCCTTGTTGCTATAGCAAAACATCTGAGGAAGTGTTCTCCTCAGAAAGTGATATAGATGTTCCCCTTCTCCCAATAAGTACCCATAGGCTTCGGATATGGGCTTCAAGGACAACTATTATATTTTTCAGATGTGTATTAACTCCCAAGTGCATGTTTCAAGTGCTTCATGTGCTTTTGTAGACCTAGTGGTGGTTTCCTGAAGAGACTGTCAGATTCTGGTCTTTCCTAGCTCAGACTTGTTTCATGGTACCCTGTAAGTATGACTCTAACTTTTCAGTGTGGCAAAGCTCAAAAGAAGATAATACATTCTTCCCAAAACTGAGCCCTCAAACAGATTTTTCAGTCCCCGCTAAAGAGACAAGCCTTTCAGGTTGATCTAAATAATAAATCATTCGGATGAATCTGATCCAGCCATGCAGTAAGGCTGTTCTATCTTTGTTAAAAAAAAAAAAAACAAACAAAAAAAAAAAAAAAAAAGAGGAAGACTCATCTGTTATATGTTATGACAGTTTCAGGTCTCAGGACTATAATCATCACAACTGTTCTGATCAGCCCATGAAAGGGTGTCCTCATGAGTTGTACCACTAGAATTGCGAATGTGATTTATCACTATTTTTATATGCTATAGATGCATCAGAGAAGTTGTCTCTACAAACATGGACAGCATCTTCCTCATCAGACAGTCCTTAAAAACTGTGCAAACATACTGATGCTATTGGACATGTTATAGGGGTGAAGTTTTTATCTGAATAAGGCTGGCCACTGCTTACTTCTGCTTTATACACTTTTTCTGTCAGAGGCATTTAAAAGAAATCCATACAAAATTTGTTCTTCTACAATTTCCTTTTTTTTTTTTTTCCCCCTGAAAACATTTTATTGTATAGCCTTTTCCTGTCCTTCCTCATATAGTTCAGCTGTAGATTTTCTGGCTATATACCGAAACTTCCTGCAAAATACATCATTATGTGATCCTTTCAAAATTACGACTTTTAAGGATTTATTTAGATTCTTCATTAAGATATGATAAAATATGCCAGTTGATCACAAGATCATTTCTAGAAGAGACCTTGGAGATTAGACACATACGTTCTTCAGCGCTTAAGGGTGGGTATACTTAAGACTATCTGAAATTTACATCAGCAAAGTATTCTCAAATGGATGATCACTTGTGTATGAATGTAGGTCACTTTCTCAGTTCACTGCCACTTTTCATGAAGTTTCTGGTGCTATGGTGGTCTGTAGGAGCTTAATGTAAGATTAATGATAACCTTACCATTGTTAGTACTATCATGCTATACCTTGTGCAGTTGCTACCAAATTAAATAACTAAATCCACCAAGATCACACATTTCCTTGAGAAGAAATAGCCCTTCATGAGTGTTTTGTTTTCTTGCTTGCAATATGAAAGTAAATGAAAAAAATCCAATTGAAATTGTGTTTGTCAACAATTGTGTGAGCTATATGTTTTTTCACAGAAAGCAATGCACTTTCTGCACTCTAAGAAACCTTGCTGGTTAGTTATCTGATTTATTTCCAGTACCTGAGCATATGCAATCTCTCTCCTTCTTTTGTATTTTAACATCTCGGTATGAAGGCAATGCAAATTTTGCTCTCCTTTGGCTGTCTTAACCATTTCTGCAGTCTAAAGTTGCTGTATTGCAACTTATTGGAAAGTGAGTTACATAGTTCTGAATATAGCAAAGATATTCCATTAGAACATACTGACATGCCTAATTCAGGAAGGAATTCTTGCTTCTTACTTTGTTTTACTTTTCTGAGTTAAATACTTTTATAATTTCTTACCTAAAAGGAAAAAAAAAAGAAAATATAGAAGAGTTTTAAAGAACTCTTCTCATCAGTTCAGGGTTATCTCGTTATGAGTTTCTTTTCCAGCTGCATGCTGGAAACTAGCCTGAGCTACTTGTTAAGTTCATGACAAATGGCATTAGTAGAAATTGAGGCCAAATTAAGACAATGAAATATTTTGCCATGAATATTTAAGAATATCTTTTTTGGTCTGAGAATAAGACCACCCTGTTTTATTTTGCATGTAAAGAGTGTGAAATACTTAAGTGTTTAGTTAAGGAAACAGTAATTCTGTTACTCAGCTCCTAAGAATCAGCAGTTCAAAGTCTTTTAAGTTGAAGGCTGCATCTAGACCTTTATGTTTTAACACGGTGTCCGACAATAGATACTCTCCTTTGATACCTGACATTTAATTTTTCTTTGATATAGCTTAGGAATGCATTGAATAATGCTGTTGTCATCTGTATATACTTAAAAATTGCTTTCCTTTTTTGCCTTCTTTTTAGTTTTAGTAGCTTTTAAGATGTCTTCCCAGTTCTGTTCTGAGAATAAGTATTTCCTCGTCATTCTCTGCATAACCTTCCACATGTAGACTACTTTGACTCTTGGACTCTTCAGGTAGCACATCTGCTTTCTAGAATATTTAGTCTGTCTACTGAATTTAAAATAATTCACTTGCACAGAATGCCTTGTCATACTTGAGGATTTCTCTGTACCATTCTAGTTAAAGGATTTTCTTTTTGAGATGGAGTAGCCAGAGCTGTGCGTAATGTTCAAGATGTGGACTCACTAGCTAATTCTAACATCATTGTTTTTTGATTTATTCTTAGCTCCTTTCCCAATGATTTTTCACACTCTGTTGTCTTTTTGACTGCTGGGAAAAGCTGAGCTGACATTTTGAGAGATAAGCAACTGTAGCTTTGAATTCTCTTTTCTAAGTGATAATATCTAATCTAGAGTCCATTGCTGTCTATATGTACAATGATGACTAACCAGGATTTTAATGTTGACATCTTTTGGTGAAAAATAAGAACACCTCTCCAAGAAAATTTCTCTTCATGGGATCATCTCATGTCTTGTTTACACAGTAACATACAATATATATTGTATGATATTTCTAAATTAAACTAATATGTTTATGCTTTTTCAAAGGTATAGAACATAAATTGTGATATTTTTTACTTCAAAGATTCACAATTTCATCTTATTTACATTCCCTGATTTGTAACCTTGAAATAGAAATATTGTGCATTCTACACTATTCTTTTAATAATATACAGAGAAGTATTAGGTGTTATTTTTCCATTATCAAACAACAGGGCGTTAATTTTCATTTTATAATTTAGCAGTGATGTCTAAAATAACTGCCTTCTTTGATCTGTTTAAGAAAGAGAAGAGACAATTTCAGGAAATGAAAATGAAAATCTATAGACTCAGTGCACACTGAAGAAGGGTGTTTTTTCAAACAGTACCTACCTTAATATCTAGACATGTCAAATCATCATCTAATGCCCATTTATAAGAAGCTACAGGAGGAGGAATTTCTATACTATAAAAATAACTCTTAACCAATAATTAGCTCAGATCAGGTGAATCTCATAACTGGAGAAGATGTTTTGACCGAAAGTGAAAAGCAGTCCTCACACAGACAGCAGTATGTGTGCAAGCTTCAGCTGAGTTTAAATTGCCTTTTGTACTCCCTGCTTTGAAATTAAAGGCGAGATCTTGAATATTCAGGCAGAAAAGGAATATAAATAAAAAGCATGTCTGTGATATTCAAGCTGATTAACTTACCCAATGGGATTTCAAATAGAAGAACAATTGCAAGGCCACTTGTGCTGTGTTTTAGAGAAAAAAAAAACAACCTTAACTGCCTTGGAAGGAAAAGGAAAATGTCAGCCAGGAGAAGTATACGTCTGAACACAGAAATGAAGTCCAGGGTTTGACAGGTGGATATTGCTCCCATTGCACAGTTCACAGAGGAATTCAGGAACTTGTAAAGTGAGCTGAAGGTGAACAACTCTTGAATGTTTGTTACCACAAATAAAAAGAAAAAGAAAAAAGAGAAGAGCCCTCTGTTAAGTGCTAGAGGGATAAGCGGTTGAATCTACTGAACACAGGTCATCCATTATGGACTGTTTGATGGTTCTAATGGATTTGTCTTGTCTTTAACAGCAATTTCCTGCTTGATAGATTAGTAAAGAAATTGGAAGTCTTTAATTAATTAGAAAGGAGAAGATTTGGACCAGGGAAGTCATGGTTCCATAATTTAAAGATGCAAAATCTTCATGTTGTCAAACATGAAAAATCTCAAGTAAAAAAAGATATGCAAATATTTAGTAATCCTTATGCCAAGGGTAAAGAAAAAGCTGGAGGTCTGTGTAGGTTCTAATTTGCCATGGGAGAAATTTTGTAGTTGCTTAGTTCAAATTGATTAGGATCTTGATCTGCATAGTTGATGCAAACGTATCACAGTAGTTGATATGTGTACAAATTTACATATATGTACATCGACAATTTAATTGTAATTGTTTTAATAGGCTGCTATACGGGTTTAAATTATCTTGCAACGCAAAACCATCAGTTACACAGAATCACACAGAATCACAAAATGCTAGGAGTTGGAA